>NC_051862.1:19148736-19448736 GCF_015732765.1 Culex quinquefasciatus | reverse complement strand
CCCGGACGAGAAGCACTAATAAAATCGGTGCCATATTAATGTTTTATGCAAAGAGCACGATTTGGCGGTGTGTTTTAAACAGATTGTTTTAAAAATATTTTCTAAATTTACAGTTCAAACGTTTCAATAAATTTGAAAATAAATCCAGCAAGGATTTTTTTTGGAGTAGCTGGCAACCCTGCCTGATGTTTTGAGCACCTATGTGGAGTTTAAATCATTTTTCTAAGTTGAACGTCATGCTTTTTGATTGAAAATATTACAACCATCTAAATACAAATTGTTACCTAACTTCTTGTCAAAAATGTTTTACAAATCTGGCAACCTTGTCATAAGATACAATGACTTAGGGGAAATAAAAATAATGAAACAATAGTGATACATTTTAAAAATACAAACTAGCAACCCTGCCAAAAGAAATAAATACTTATCTTGTCGTTGAATTTTTTTTTTGTTTTGAGTTTGTGTTTATCGTTTTGAACATAACATATATTTTGGCAATTCTGCAATGTGATGTTACATTTAAAGTGAAGTTGATTAAATGTTTGTTCGAATCCGTTTACTAAGAGGCGTATTTCAAAAATATTGTGAAAATCTAGCAACATTGGTAATACTGAATAAAGCTTTCAGGAAATTTTGTGCTTTATCATTTTTTTCTACATAACTTTCACTTCAACCCACCGCGCATAACGCACCAAGCTACGTTTCAGGCAAAGATTCCGAGAGTTCTCCGGTTCCCCAAGGGCAGGGGACTCGGGGAGCTCGAGCTCGTTTGTGTTCGTGTTCTCATAATTATTTCCTCAAATATTGACGCCAACAATTTGCATCATTTTCATCGCCATCGGGGGATCAACTGGCGTTTCTTTGGTTGGAGGATGCTGGATGCTGCTGCTCCCCGGTGGATAATAGGAAAGACTTTCAGCGGGGATCGCTGGCAGCCTCCCAGACTGGGAGATGGTGCTGGCTCTAATAATAAATAAACAGCGATTTGGTTCAGCTCAGTTTCAGGCTAATGACGAGCGAGCTTTTGCGATAACAAGTGTGAGCAGATCTGTTGCAAAAGTTGTACGTGCGTAATAATTAGGAGCGTAAAAATAGAGTCAACTTGGAAGTGTTATTTTCGGGCTGAAAATGTCAAAGTTATTATTTTCTTCAATATTGTTTTAACCTGTTGAAAAGATAAATAATAAAAACTTGCCAATTGACTCACTCTCCAACTGACTCATTTCATATTCATTGATTCTCTCACAACATTTAAGGCAAAAAGTCTTAAAAGTAAAAAATGACAAAAATGTCAAAAATGTCAAAAATGTCAAAAATGTCAAAAATGGCAAAAATGTCAAAAATGTCAAAAATGTCAAAAATGTCAAAAATGTCAAAAATGTCAAAAATGTCAAAAATGTCAAAAATGTCAAAAATGTCAAAAATGTCAAAATGTCAAAATGTCAAAATGTCAAAATGTCAAAATGTCAAAATGTCAAAATGTCAAAATGTCAAAATGTCAAAATGTCAAAATGTCAAAATGTCAAAATGTCAAAATGTCAAAATGTCAAAATGTCAAAATGTCAAAATGTCAAAATGTCAAAATGTCAAAATGTCAAAATGTCAAAATGTCAAAAATGTCAAAAATGTCAAAAATGTCAAAAATGTCAAAAATGTCAAAAATGTCAAAATGTCAAAAATGTCAAAAATGTCAAAAATGTCAAAAATGTCAAAAATGTCAAAAATGTCAAAAATGTCAATAATGTTAAAAATGTCAGAGAAATAAAATTTTGTCATTTTGTCAATTTTGTCAATTTTGTCAATTTTGTCAATTTTGTCAATTTTGTAAATTTTGTAAATTTTGTCAATTTTGTCAATTTTGTCAATTTTGTCAATTTTGTCAATTTTGTCAATTTTGTCAATTTTGTCAATTTTGTCAATTTTGTCAATTTTGTCAATTTTGTCAATTTTGTCAATTTTGTCAATTTTGTCAATTTTGTCAATTTTGTCAATTTTGTCAATTTTGTCAATTTTGTCAATTTTGTCAATTTTGTCAATTTTGTCAATTTTGTCAATTTTGTCAATTTTGTCAATTTTGTCAATTTTGTCAATTTTGTCAATTTTGTCAATTTTGTCAATTTTGTCAATTTTGTCAATTTTGTCAATTTTGTCAATTTTGTCAATTTTGTCAATTTTGTCAATTTTGTCAATTTTGTCAATTTTGTCAATTTTGTCAATTTTGTCAATTTTGTCAATTTTGTCAATTTTGTCAATTTTGTCAATTTTGTCAATTTTGTCAATTTTGTCAATTTTGTCAATTTTGTCAATTTTGTCAATTTTGTCAATTTTGTCAATTTTGTCAATTTTGTCAATTTTGTCAATTTTGTCAATTTTGTCAATTTTGTCAATTTTGTCAATTTTGTCAATTTTGTCAATTTTGTCAATTTTGTCAATTTTGTCAATTTTGTCAATTTTGTCAATTTTGTCAATTTTGTCAATTTTGTCAATTTTGTCAATTTTGTCAATTTTGTCAATTTTGTCAATTTTGTCAATTTTGTCAATTTTGTCAATTTTGTCAATTTTGTCAATTTTGTCAATTTTGTCAATTTTGTCAATTTTGTCAATTTTGTCAATTTTGTCAATTTTGTCAATTTTGTCAATTTTGTCAATTTTGTCAATTTTGTCAATTTTGTCAATTTTGTCAATTTTGTCAATTTTGTCAATTTTGTCAATTTTGTCAATTTTGTCAATTTTGTCAATTTTGTCAATTTTGTCAATTTTGTCAATTTTGTCAATTTTGTCAATTTTGACAATTTTGTCAATTTTGTCAATTCTGTCAATTTTGTCAATTTTGTCAATTTTGACAATTTTGACAATTTTGTCAATTTTGTCAATTTTGTCAATTTTGTCAATTTTGTCAATTTTGTCAATTTTGTCAATTTTGTCAATTTTGTCAATTTTGTCAATTTTGTCAATTTTGTCAATTTTGTCAATTTTGTCAATTTTGTCAATTTTGTCAATTTTGTCAATTTTGTCAATTTTGTCAATTTTGTCAATTTTGTCAATTTTGTCAATTTTGTCAATTTTGTCAATTTTGTCAATTTTGTCAATTTTGTCAATTTTGTCAATTTTGTCAATTTTGTCAATTTTGTCAATTTTGTCAATTTTGTCAATTTTGTCAATTTTGTCAATTTTGTCAATTTTGTCAATTTTGTCAATTTTGTCAATTTTGTCAATTTTGTCAATTTTGTCAATTTTGTCAATTTTGTCAATTTTGTCAATTTTGTCAATTTTGTCAATTTTGTCAATTTTGTCAATTTTGTCAATTTTGTCAATTTTGTCAATTTTGTCAATTTTGTCAATTTTGCCAATTTTGTCAATTTTGTCAATTTTGTCAATTTTGCCAATTTTGTCAACGTTGTCAATTTTGTCATTTTTTTATTTTTATTTTTTTTTTGTCAATTTTGTCAATTTTGTCAATTTTGTCAATTTTGTCAATTTTGTCAATTTTGTCAATTTTGTCAATTTTGTCAATTTTGTCAATTTTGTCAATTTTGTCAATTTTGTCAATTTTGTCAATTTTGTCAATTTTGTCAATTTTGTCAATTTTGTCAATTTTGTCAATTTTGTCAATTTTGTCAATTTTTCATTTTTCAATTTTGTCAATTTTGTCAATTTTGTCAATTTTGTCAATTTTGTCAATTTTGTCAATTTTGTCAATTTTGTCAATTTTGTCAATTTTGTCAATTTTGTCAATTTTGTCAATTTTGTCAATTTTGTCAATTTTGTCAATTTTGTCAATTTTGTCAATTTTGTCAATTTTGTCAATTTTGTCAATTTTGTCAATTTTGTCAATTTTGTCAATTTTGTCAATTTTGTCAATTTTGTCAATTTTGTCAATTTTGTCAATTTTGTCAATTTTGTCAATTTTGTCAATTTTGTCAATTTTTCAATTTTTCAATTTTGTCAATTTTGTCAATTTTGTCAATTTTGTCAATTTTGTCAATTTTGTCAATTTTGTCAATTTTGTCAATTTTTCAATTTTGTCAATTTTGTCAATTTTGTCAATTTTGTCAATTTTGTCAATTTTGTCAATTTTGTCAATTTTGTCAATTTTGTCAATTTTGTCAATTTTGTCAATTTTGTCAATTTTGTCAATTTTGTACTTGTTTTATTTTATGTTGAATAATTGATTTTTTCCTAAATTTGTAAGTCGTTTACATGTTATCTTTTACTTTTTTATTGATTCTTTCACCAACGAGACTCTATTATCGTTTAAACTTTTCCCTAAACCAATAACAATTTGCTCGTTCCAGTTAAAAATTGATGCTCATGGCACTTGCGTTGACGACTGCTGCTGGTTCCAAATCCCTACCCCTCTCCCCCAACCAACAACCCAAAATCACAAAAAGTACCAATTGCAGCATCAGGTTGTTCTTCAACTGCCAAGCACTCAAAGCAAACATTGCACTCCTTGCAAAACCCGGGACATCGAGCAAGTTTTCAGTTCGAGTACCAATTTCCAACACTTTTGCTCCCTCCCCCCTCCGGGCTGATTCGGTTCAAACTGATAGACAAACTTTTCGAGAGAACTCACCCCAATCTCCAGCTTTTTATTTTTTTTTTATTTTGGCTGGATGGAATCAGAATCGCTCGAGGGTGGGATTTTGCGTTTGCGACGGGGATTACGAGCTTTTTGGGGCGAAGATCGAGTTTTTTGCCCGAGCAAGCTCTCTAACTCTAAATTACAACACTCGAGCAGGGATTGCGACAAAACTAGAGGAGGAGAGGGGAAGGGTGAAGAATTTGTGGTTGTGTGAAGAAGATTGATTAGCAAATTTATATCAATTGTTGTTTGCTCAAAAATTTGTTGATTTATGCAAACGCCAATAATTGGCTGCTGTTTGCAGTTTTGAGGAAAAGTTTTGAGACAAGTTTGTCGTTTGAACTTGATTTGCAGCTATTTTGCTGGAGCTGGAGAAGTAGAAAAAAAATCATTAGAAGTTATGAAATTTAAAAAATCCTAAAAAAATTGCAAATGCATTATTGAAAGCAACTTTGTCGAAATTGAACAAAATTAAAAAAAATTGAAAAAAAATGCCTGAAAATGGAAAAAAATACACTGTAAATGAACAAAAATGAACAAAAATGGAAAAAATACACTAAAAATGAACAAAAATGAACAAAAATGAACAAAAATTAACAAAAATTAACAAAAATGAACAAAAATGAACAAAAATGAACAAAAATGAACAAAAATGAACAAAAATGAACAAAAATGAACAAAAATGAACAAAAATGAACATAAACGAACAAAAATAAACAAAAATGAACAAAAATGAACAAAAATTAACAAAAATTAACAAAAATGAACAAAAATGAACAAAAATGAACAAAAAATAACAAAAATGAAAAAAAAATGAGCAAAAATGAACCAAATTGAACAAAAATAAACAAAAATTGACAAAATTGACAAAATTGACAAAATTGACAAAATTGACAAAATTGACAAAATTGACAAAATTGACAAAATTGACAAAATTGACAAAATTGACAAAATTGACAAAATTGACAAAATTGACAAAATTGACAAAATTGACAAAATTGATAAAATTGACAAAATTGACAAAATTGACAAAATTGACAAAATTGACAAAATTGACAAAATTGACAAAATTGACAAAATTGACAAAATTGACAAAATTGACAAAATTGACAAAATTTACAAAATTGACAAAATTGACAAAATTGACAAAATTGACAAAATTGACAAAATTGACAAAATTGACAAAATTGACAAAATTGACAAAATTGACAAAATTGACAATTGACAATATTGACAATTGACAAAATTGACCAAATTGACCAAATTGACAAAATTGACCAAATTGACAAAATTGACAAAATTGACAACATTGACAAAATTGACAAAATTGACAAAATTGACAAAATTGACAAAATTGAAAAAATTGAAAAAATTGACAAAATTGACAAAAATTGACAAAATTGACAATATTGACAATATTGACAAAATTGACAAAATTGACCAAATTGACAAAATTGACAAAATTGACCAAATTGACCAAATTGACAAAATTGACAAAATTGACAAAATTGACAAAATTGACAAAATTGACAAAATTGACAAAATTGACAAAATTGACAAAATTGACAAAATTGACAAAATTGACAAAATTGACAAAATTGACAAAATTGACAAAATTGACAAAATTGACAAAATTGACAAAATTGACAAAACAAAATTGACAAAATTGACAAAATTGACAAAATTGACAAAATTGACAAAATTGACAAAATTGACAAAATTGACAAAATTGACAAAATTGACAAAATTGACAAAATTGACAAAATTGACAAAATTGACAAAATTGACAAAATTGACAAAATTGACAAAATTGACAAAATTGACAAAATTGACAAAATTGACAAAATTGACAAAATTGACAAAATTGACAAAATTGACAAAATTGACAAAATTGACAAAATTGACAAAATTGACAAAATTGACAAAATTGACAAAATTGACAAAATTGACAAAATTGACAAAATTGACAAAATTGACAAAATTGACAAAATTGACAAAATTGACAAAATTGACAAAATTGACAAAATTGACAAAATTGACAAAATTGACAAAATTGACAAAATTGACAAAATTGACAAAATTGACAAAATTGACAAAATTGACAAAATTGACAAAATTGACAAAATTGACAAAATTGACAAAATTGACAATATTGACAAAATTGACAAAATTGACAAAATTGACAAAATTGACAAAATTGACAAAATTGACAAAATTGACCAAATTGACCAAATTGACAAAATTGACCAAATTGACAAAATTGACAAAATTGACAAAATTGACAAAATTGACAAAATTGACAAAATTGACAAAATTGACAAAATTGACAAAATTGACAAAATTGACAAAATTGACAAAATTGACAAAATTGACAAAATTGACAAAATTGACAAAATTGACAAAATTGACAAAATTGACAAAATTGACAAAATTGACAAAATTGACAAAATTGACAAAATTGACAAAATTGACAAAATTGACAAAATTGACAAAATTGACAAAATTGACAAAATTGACAAAATTGACAAAATTGACAAAATTGACAAAATTGACAAAATTGATAAAATTGACAAAATTGAAAAAAATTTCGAAATTGTCAAAATTTACAAAATTGACAAAATTGGCACTAAATTTTATACATTTCAAGTAACTGATTTCTGGAAACTGGAATAAAAATTAGCGAATAATCGTTCGAAAACAATCGCTTAATTGCATCACTGCGCAGCTAAGCTTGCATCAGATCCTTTGAAAAACAGGAAACGGACCGCAAAATTAGCTAACCAAAACTTTCCAAAAACACTTGCGCAATCGGGAATGGAAATCGCTCCTGAAAGGGAACTACGTTTAAGTTTAATTAGAGAGTTTCGCCAACTCAATTTGCATATAATTGGGCACCCACAACTCATTGAATTCCGCTTCGAAAGAAAACTTAAATCAAACCAAAGCGGTGCCGGTTGCCTAACCGTAGGCGCATTTGCGACTTTAATCACTCCGCACACACACAGTTGAGTGGCAATTAAGGGTTGCCACAAGGATGTCTGGGCCTCGAAATCGATACTGCTAGCTTCCCTTCGAAGCTTCAAGTGGGGTGGCACACTGGGCTAATAATTGCAGACTGCACGTGTCTCGAGTGGCTTCGTGCTGGGCGTCGGACACAATAAAGTGGGATATTTATGTAAATTTGTTTGAATTGGATCGGATATTACAGAGTTACGGCGTCGTGTGGGGAGGGACCTCGGACTTGGGGTTGGTGGGAAGAAGTGTCTAGAACAAAGAAAACGACGGGTGGACGGTGCTGCCAGCAAAAGTTGAGTTTCTTCACTTCGATTACGGACTTCAACATTTAGGGGCAAAGTTCCATAAGAATGTTCAGCGATGTGTCGAGATCCGGAAATATGGTAAGTACAAAGAGTGTAAAATTGTGATAGGAATTCAGGTAAGTACAATCTGTCAACTCTGTCAAATTTTGTCATTTCTGTCATAACTTAGGCGTTTTGGGGAATAATTTGTCAAAACGTCCAAATGATTAAGATAACATTTTCGTTTCATTTGTTTTTAAGTATTTTCACTTGATTTATGCTTTAATGTTGCCCAAATTTCTTTAAACATCAAATTCCATCCTTTTATTCTGGTCGACTTGTCAAATTAACGCTTCCGGAGCTTATCTCCTCTAACAAATACCTCCCCCACAAAACAACAAAGCAATAATCCTCGCGCTGAAAAGGATTGTCGTCGTTGGCTTTCTCCATTTTTCTACATCACTTGTTATCCTGTCGTCGGAATCAACCCTCTTGAAAGATCTCTCTCACTTTCACTTTTCCGCGCGCGCGCGAGGAAAAACCGATAACAGAAACATTGTTTCATATTTTCGCGATGAATTTCCACCCCCATCCCAAATTTCAGAGCAGAGGAGAAAAATCCTCTGACGCCAAGCTGGCGAGACGAGTTCGACGGGGGGAAAAACAAATCGTGAAAAAGGGGAGAGATTTTCCACTCGTTGCGCTTTTCCGCTGGTTTTATTTGTCTCGCTAGGTCCGGGGTGAAAATTTTGGGCTTTTCAAGGGGGCCTAATGAGCCCTGGGAAGGCAAATGAAAATGTCTTTTTAAAGGTGTAATCTCTCTGGTGGGAAATGGGCGATTTGATAAGGGGAGCGATGCCGTTTGATGGGATTTAAGTGGCAGTTTGAGCTGAGATTGTTTGTGGAAAACCGTTTAATTAACCCTTTTGTTACTGGTCGAAGCTCTTCATACAGTTTAATTCGCTTAAAAAGTAAATTGTGTATTATTTAGCAAGAATTTCAAAATAAGTTTTTGATTAATATTTCCAAATTTTGTTCGTTATCTTGTCTTGTGATTATACTCTTAAAAACTTCACAATGACAAGTTATTAAAGGAACATTCAGAAAACTGTCTTTGAAATGGTTGATAACCTCTCAAAATTAAGATCATAAAATTTTAAATTTCAAACACTCCTTAATTTTGAATACCCTCCCATTACCCCATCAGGTAATACAACAAATCAAAACTTATCCTCCATAAAAGCCTTACAAAATATCATTCCCCTCGAAAAACCCACCCTCCCCCTAATAAACCCTTTTGATAAAAGCTCACCTTGCTCGCTCCTTTATTGTGGTCGTGAATTTTTACTGCCCCTCCGCATACATTGCCCATTAACGCGCTCATTGGGCGGAAAAACGTTTTTCGCTTGCGAAACCCCCCTCCCAAGAAGGGGGAGGAGCGGTGCGATTTTTACGATTTCATTTTCACCACCGAAAAAAACACGACACTTTGCAAACAGTCGTGCAAATAGAAATCCTTCAACAACACTTTTATTTCCGAAAACGCACACACGCACGCGGTTTTTTATGGGTTCCGACCACTTTTCAAAACTCACATCACTCACGTGAGGATTAGGGTGAGTGACAAATGGGTGCTTTGGTGGGGAGGGGGTTGGGAAGGTGGGAGGGAGAACAATTACCAACCCCGCTTGCAGAAAAGGAAACTCTTTCTGAACATGATGACATCCACGTGGCGGAAAGTAGGTGTTGTTGAAGTTTGTGGTTAAATCTGTTAAATTTGAGATACGTTTGTTTTTTTAAAAATAAATCAAAAATTTATTTTTTTTATCAATTTTAACAAATAACACACATACACTCACTAGCTTTTTTTCTATTCGACGGTTTCTGGACATTCATATTTAAAAATATATATAAAATACATCTGAAAACCAATCCACCGAAATCAGAAATTGATATAATTTATGTTTTTTGGATTGGCACAAACTTTTTGGGGACTTTTCCTATGACTATAAAATCAAAATTTCAGGTAAATATTCAAAAATCTGGAGGAATTTCGTGACCGGTTTGGTGTCTTCGGGAAAATTGTTGTTAGAAAATGAAGAATTTATGAAATTTTCCGATCTTTTTGAAAAAAAAATTTGAGGTTGTGGAAGCAAGACTTACACTTAATAATTATTCAACAATAATTTTAAATATTCAATTTTACGCTCGTTATAAAATGTGAGAGTTGATGCCATTTTACTTCAAAACGATCAGAAAATTTCTCAGAAGTTTATTTTTTTTTTTTAAATTGAAAATAGGACTTTAAGTTTCTCAGTTCCTTTTCATTCGCTGTAATCAGCAACCAACAAGAGGTTCAATCTTCAGTGTCTCTTAGGCATTTTCATTTTGGAACTCAACTTTTTGAAAAAAAGTGTAATCCCATTCTTGAATCATCAACACTACTTGAATAAATCAAAAAACTTGAATTTTTCAATTAAAATAAAACTTCAAGTAGCTATATTTTGAAAAGAAGCTCATTATCAAAAACCTGCAGAATACTTTTCGATTTAAATTTGATTTTACATTAAAAATTTAAATAGAAAAAGTCAAGTGCAATGTTTATTATTTTCCAAAAAAAAACTCATGTTTTCAAAAAATCAAGACTCGGTGGAAAACTTTTTGTTCATACTTTTCTATGGCTCAAATGTGGAAAACCAGATTCTTTGCCTAATCTTAACTTGATCTTAACAAACGTCACAAAATGTTGTATTTTAGAATTTATTTGATATGTTTAATGTTTGAATTCAGTATTTTTCTTCTAAATTGCCTTTAAATTGCCCTTGTTTGGATGTTGTTTATGCATTTTTTTGTAACAGAAAGGCAAACGATTTCATTTAATGGTGATAATTTTAAAAAGCGAGCAGAATATAAAAAAGTGCCTAGAAAAAAAAAAAAAAAAAAAAAAAAAACAGCATTTCAATAGAATTACAGAAGAGATAACTGTATTAAATTTTTGTAATTTTGATTTGGATTCAACCTTATCCATCTATTCGATAGCTCCGAATACGGGGCGAATTTGGGGGCTGTCCATAAAAACGTGCTATGCAAGTATTCGAAAATCTTTACCTGGAGAAACGCTGCTCTGATCGATTTGGTGTCTTGGAAAAAATGTAGGTTATGATTAGGGTTAGTGAAATTTCACGATTTCGCGGACAGCGTGAAATCCGTGAAATTTGGCTTTTTCCGCGAAATCCCGTGAAATTTTATGTTTGTGTGAAACTGTAACGATTTTTTCTCAAAATGATTTATCTAACTCAAATAGGAATAAACATAATCTTATGAACGCCTGTAGAATTAAGTGAGTAAATTCCCTTGTTCAATTACTAACATAGGGTTTGTGATTTTTTAACGATTTCGTGGACGGCATGAAATTCGTGAAATTTATCCATTTTCTCAAATCATGTTTGTTTTTTTTTTTAATAACAACATAGTAAATATTTCATCCATACATACTCTTTAAGTGAATTTTATTAGTTTTCAATTGAATAGTTTGATAAGAATCATTTGAAGAATGGTTCAGATTTTTCAGTGTTTTTAGTAACTTACTAAGTTTAGTAATATTTTTATTCGCTGTAATAACAAGTTTACCGCTATTTTATTTGAAAGGTGTGGTTTCAAAATAAATTAAAAGAATCATGATTTGTATTATTCAAAATAAAATGAAAGCTTTGAAATTATTATTTTTTTAAGCTTAACAGATTTTTTCTGAGTGCTGTGTAATTTAAACGATTTTTGATTAATTGGGTGGATAATTCCTGTTAAAGTTTAAAAAAAATAGCGACCTTTTTTCATGTGCATTTTGTATAAAAAAATTGATTTCGTTACAAACTATATTATTTTCTACTTTTGAGTAAAATTTAAATTTTGAAAAAGGATATGAAAACTTTTTTAAAAAATGTAAATTTGGTAAACATTCAAATTATTTCACTAATTTTTGGTGGACAAGATTGTTAAATCTTGCTTTGATATTAAATTCAATAAAATGAAGCAAATCAGCGAAAACTTTTAAACTTTATAAGTCGAATAATTAAAAAAAGCAGTTCAATAAATGAGAAAACGCATGCCTTGCAGTTAATTTCAAAATATATTTGGAGCCCATCCATTAACTAAGTGGAATCTTTTTTAAAAATTAAGAGAATTTTTTTTTGTGTCACGTTCAAATTTATGAAAGATTTTTTTGTTTTTTGAAGAATAATTTATAATGAAGCATGAAAAGTAGTTTAAACATAAGATTTTCAGAGTTATTTTAACATTTTTCACGTTCCGCGAAATTTGCGTGAAAATTTGTGTTTTGAAATTGAGGTCACCGTGAAATTTGCAATTTTCGAGCGTGAAAAATCATCACTACCCTAGTAACATTTTAGGTTTTAAGTAGGCCATAAAAGCCTATTTAGGCCGTATGAGGGTTTTCAGAACCATGATAAAACCTATAAGTTTAAAAATGTTACTAGGGTAAGCCTAGTTATGATTGGGACCATTCGAACAACATGTACAGTTGAAAAACAATTATTTTTAAACTTAACTTTTCATCACAAAAACTCAACTTCACCAAACTTCACCTCTTTATTTTTTATATTTAGATATGTGGATATAAAAATGCCAACTATTAGCTCTAGAGCAGAGGTGCCCAATCTTTTGACCAGATTTGATTTTTCTGAAGCAGTGGCGGGCCGGATGTAATGCTTGATAATAGTTGAAAAAGTAAACAATTTGTTCTCATGATATAATTTTAATTCGGTCCTTTTTAGTAAACAAATTAGTAATCTGGTGTTGCAAATATGATTCACATATTTTGATTTTGAGAAAGAAATACAAATATAACTTTCAAAAAGGTTTTTATTTTGTAATGTATTCTGTATAATATTGTATTATAATTGTTTTTGTTGATTGAAATTGAATACCCTGATATACACAAAATATGAAAAAAAGGCATTATAAAATTTATTCAAGCGAAAGTTGGATTCAAATCTTCTTTGCAAAAAAAAAAAAAACATTATTTGCCAACCTTTACTCCAATATTTTACAAATTATTTTAAAACTATTTGATAAATAAAAATAAAAACACACAGAAAAACATATTAAATAGTTTTCAATTGGTTATTCTTCGAATTTCGAAGTTTATAAAAAAATATATTGTTTGTTGCTAATCAATTGTTTGACCCATTTATATATTTTTTAATTGCTAAAAAAATTGCAGCATTCTTTATTTAAAGTATGATTAATGGTTTTTAAACCATTTTTTTTAAATAAAACTTTATCACTGAAAAGTTGCTCTAAAAAATAAAATGATTTTTGATTGCCAACTAATTTATTTCAAAAATCAATTTTAATCAAGTTCCTTAAAAAAATCTTTTTTACGTAAATATTGTTAAAACTTTTTTTAATGTATTTTTTTTTTTGAAAATTGTCCAAGTTTTTCTATTTTTAAATAAATCCCCATGTTTGCCCACTATTGGAATTTTTTTTGAAAATCTGAGAAAATTATTTTGGTGTTTTGAACTTTGTTAATACGACCCTTAGTTGCTGAGATATTGCCATGCAAAGGTTTATGAAAAGAAAAAAATTATGTTTCCAAAATCTCGTCCAAACAACCCACCATTTTTAATGTTGATATTTCAGCTACTAATGGTCTGATTTTGAACAATTATGAATTTATCGATCTTTCCGAAAACAATATTTTCATTTTTTAATCGAGAGTAACATTTCGAAACTGAAAATATTGTTTTCGAAAAGATCGGAACATTTCCCGAACGTTTCAAATTTTAACATTGAAAATCAGACCATTAGTTGCTGAGATATCGACATTATAAAATGGTGGGTTTTTTTAGGTGAGACATAGAATACGTAAGTTTTCATGTTATTTTTAATCTTTGCATGGCAATATCTCAGCAACTTAAAGTTGTATCAACATAGTTCAAAAAAGCAAAATATGGAGAATTTTCATAGCTTTTCAAAATATGTTTTTCAAAAGTGGGCAAACATGTGCACTAATATAAAAATAAAGAATAACTGCGACTTTTTTCAAAAATAGTTACCTTAAAAATGTCTATAACTTCAAAACGGTGCACTTTATCAAAATTTCACCGGAGTACTTTATGATTGCAAATTCAATTTTTCGTAGAAAAATGAAGCTGAAAAATGAATTTGTTGCGACCAATATTTAGTTTTTTTTTCAAATCAGTATTGATTCAAAAATAACTCGGTCAAAGTTTTTTTGCGAAAAAAAAAAAGTTTTTTTGCACATTCTGTAAATTTCTGAAAAGTTGGCATGTGACATATCATTTTTTTTTATAAAAAAAGGTGTTTTTCTTTTGCAAATCAAGTTTTAGCGACCAAAAGTAAAATTTAAAATCATCAAAAAATTTACCGTGTATCATTTTTTCAGGGTAATCCTTATCCATACCTACAACTTTGCCGAAGACATCAAATCGATCAAAACATTCTTTCAATGATACAGATTTTTGAATTTTCATGTATTATTTTTGCATGGACAGCTGCAAAATTTGTATGGAAAATTATATGGACAAACTAATGATGCAAAATGGCTTCTTTGGGCATACCGAAGGCACCAAAAAAGTTTCAGTGGTATTAAAAAATACAAAAATTAAAATTAAAGAAAAAAGACCGATTTCGTAGAGAACTACTAACTTTTAAACATGGATAACAAGAAAAAGAAAAAAAAAAACATTTAAATAATTTTACAAATATTTCATCTCAAATCAAGCAATACTTCAAGATGAATTGATCCCTTTCCAACTCATCCCCTTAACGGTGCTAATTCCCTGCTAAAAGGTAATGCCACCTGTCAAAGAGATCCCAAGTATCACTCCACCTTTTTTTAAATTTGCAAATAAAAATAAAAGAAAAGAATACTGCACTGAGGGGAAGCGAGCACCATAAAAGGATTTTAACCCGAAATGGGACGACAATTCCGTTCGAGGACTGCTGCTTGCAAACACGGGTTTTTCGGTGACATCGTCACAAGGTTTTTCCACGTGGCGTCGAGGATAAACATTTTAGAGTGGCTAATAAAAAAGCACTCTGACCAAAACGACGACGATGACGGTGACGTTGGGGCGGTTGCATTTGGCTAATTGAGGCTAAGGGATAGGTTTATTTACATGGAGGATTTTATTTTTATGTTTTATTTTTTTCGAGGGGGGATATGTGACTTGAGGGAGTTGAAGAGAAGGTCGTTTGGAGGAATGTTTAGAACATGAATTTGTCATATTGTGGTAATGGAAAAGGGACATTTAAATTTGAGGTGGCATGAAATTGGTGTCATTTTGAGTGATTTATTTTTCAAAGTTGACAGCATGGTTGTCACCTTAATCCTCTTATCCTTGGAGTGCAAACGAGCACGGTGGTCAACAACCGAAGAAGGTGTCAATGGCCACGTGGTTTTGTGTAGTTTCCATTATCGCCGGTGCTTGTTTGCTTGTCAAGCTTAGAAAAGCTTACAAGCCGAGCAAGGAGGTGTTCATGCTGAAGGCATCATCCTTAGAGAGAGAGTCCGGGGTCGATTTGATCCATTCAAACAATTATCTCCGAAAACAACACTGCAAACAGCAGGGGATTGTGCAGGCGGTTTGTCGGTTCCCGAGAAGACACAGCTCAGCCGTATCAAATTCCAATAAATTTACCTCGAACATGACGCCATGATAATAGGACATGCCTGGAATGCTCTCTGTGTGGGCAAATTAATGACCACAATCGCACACGCACACACTCACACAGTGTGCAATGTGCTCCCCTCGAACAAGTTCGACAACATTTGGCAGTTGAGATCTAGTAACCCTTGGTACTTCACTGGAACTGAATTGAGGTTACGTTTCTTAACTCTTCAATTTTTTAGACCTCGACGTTTCTAACGGTCATCTTCATGGTCACATATTTGCTACAAACAACCATCAAAAGCGTCAATCGAGGGTTAACCCACGTGCGCTCCACCACTCAAGCATAGCGCTCCGAACTACACGAACCAAAGGATGTTGATAATAACGATAATGGGTACAGGCTAGACGACACCTACTGCACCCCTACCCTCTCCTAAACCCAACTCAACGCCAACGCTCTGTCCTGTTGTAATGCACAACATTCTCACCTTAAAAGCTTGTTCCCCGACAGACGGCACCAGATGTGTTGTCCGCCGTTCTGTGTTGCGGTCCTGGCAATCGTTTGTGTTAACCAATTTCCAATAATATCCCAGTTCTACGACGACGACGACGGCTAGAACAACGACGGCGAAGCACCATGGTTGTGGTGGTGGTCAGGATTAAGGACAGGTGCCAGCTTGCGTCACTTATGAATCGTTATTGGTTTGATTAGGGACAGGGTTGGCAGAGATTGTGGAGTTTGTTGAACTGAGGGTTTGACGGTTGGTTTGAATGGCTGAAGAACTCGAGCCATTTTTAGGTAGCTTTAGTGGCGAGCAAGAATATTTTGCTGACACTTTACCTTGTTTTGGGGAACTAAGAACTCCCTGAAGTTATAGCCCCAAGTAACATTTTAAGCTTTATCGTAGCTTTAAAACCTATCAGCCAAAACCACTTAACGTGAAGACTTCCATTATTGTCATGATTTTTCCTTCAAAGTCGCTTTCAATATTTTGACAAAATTCCTTCAACAAGTTGTTTAGAATAGTGTCCTACACATGCTGATTCCTTTTCGTAACGATTATCCCATTCCTTGTAAAGTTATGAAAATCGTTATTAATCAATGATTGCCAACTAGGACGTCAATGACTGTGCCACAAAAGTATATAAATTTTGAAGCACAATTGATTAAGATCAAAAATTCCTTCAGTGGCTTCAAGAAGGCAACAACCGGCACATGTTGATTCCTTTTGGTGCTGAAATTCGTTAAACACACACATTTTTTTATATTTTTTTGAAAATGATCAACGGCTTCACCTTAATCGTAACAAGAATACCAGAACCCTGTCAAACCCCTCTTAAAAGGGCTTACGCAAAAAGTTGTTACGATCTATTTATAAAAGCTTCATAGGAACTTAAAAAGATGAGCTTTAACTAACTCCTTAAAGCCTTAATAAAATATTTTTTTAAACCTTATTCAGGTGTTATGGAAAAATTACACTTCATACGTCTTAAAACGTTGCCAGATTAAAAAATACAAAAAAAATCGAATTACGTATATCTCAGAGAATTGCTCAATTACATGAAAATTTTCACAAAAATACGTATTTGTCCTGTTTTTCTTTAAATGCAATTTGTCTCGAAAAAATACTCAAAATTATTGCAGTTACAATATGCGTATCAAATGATCGGGATTTTTTGAACATTTCGAATGCAATATTTTTTTAAATACTAACAATTTTCACAAAACTACGCATTTTTGAAAAAAAAATACTCAAAATTTTGGTTTTTTACAATATGGGTATCAAAAAAATCAAACCATCCACATTAACGACTCCCGGGTCTTTTGTGGTCTCTATTGCAAGTTTCTGCTCGAACCTAGGAGTCCGAAGGCTTGAATGGGGAGAGCACCCAAACCTCTTTTACTCCAAGGAACCTTCCACCCCAGTGTTTGAACTGACGACCTTTGGATTGCGAGTCCAACCGCCGCCAGCGATTCCACCGGAGTAGGCTTGGTTTGGTGTGTTGTTTGTACTTATGGCATGGAGACGACTCCTACACCTGGAATGACTTAATGGCCTAACAACCAAGGCCGGGACCGACATTTTACTTCCTCATCCGATGGAAGGTTGCAGCAGACGGGAATCGAACCCAGAATCATCCACTTACAAAGCGGACAGCGTAACCATTCGGCCACGCACTGCCACTGCGCACTGGGTATCAAACGATCGGGAATTTGTCAAACATTTCGAAGGTTATTACAAACTTTTTAAAAAATACAATTTTTTTCACAAAACTACGTTTTTTTTTTAAATTTACAAAGTGGGTATTAAATGATTACATTTTTTAATACATTTCGAATGTAATAACAATGTTTTTTTTTTGTTAAAACATAAAAATAACAAAACTAAGTATTTTCGAAAAAATACTCAAATTTTCAGTTTTTTTTAGAATGGATTTTAAATGATTGGGAATTTTTCATACATTTTTAATATTGTATTAAAAAAATTTAATGCGCAAATTTTTTACTTAACTTCATATTTTCAAAAAAAAAACACTCAAAATTTCAGTTTTTTACATTATGGTTATCAAACGATAAGGATTTTTTCATACATTTCTAAAGTTGCAACACTTTTATTTAAATACTAAAAAAATTCTGAAAAAATCAGTTTTATACAATATGGCTATCAAATGATCGAGAAATTTCAAAAAGTTTCGAAAGCTTTTACTTTTTTTTTTGAAAACACTCAAAATTTTCACAAAACTACGTGTTTTCTGAAAAAATACTCAAAATTTCAAAGATTCAAATTCAATTACGTTCGAAATGTTTGCAAAAAATCCGATTATTTGTTACCCAACTGAGTGTTTTTTTTTCGAAAACACGTAGTTTTGTGAAAATTTTAAGTATTTTCAAAAAAGGTTTTTATAACATTCGTAATGTATGAAAAAAATCTGTTCATTTGATATCCATATTGTAAAAAACTGAAACTTAGAGTATTTTTTTTTATAATATGTAGTTTTGTAAATTTTTTGAACATTTTCAAAAAATCTTCTTATTACATTCCAAATGTATGAAAAAATCCCAATCATTTGATACCAATATTGCAAAAAAACTTAAATTTTGAATATTTTTGCGGAAATATTTGAAATTGCATTTTCAAAATACAGGAAAATACGTATTTTTGTGAAAATTTTCATGTAACTACAATTACAACGGATAGCACTATAATTGTTTGACGCTTGCATGACTTTTCATCCGATTACAGCCAATGTCTCCAAAATCCCATAAGCTCTGTGCTTCAGTTATGCATGCCTCGGTTTTGCATCCCCCAAATGCGGTGCTAAATCGAGGCATGACTGTATTTGTGCACTGCTATTTGGCCGCGATAAATGCTTTTTTAGGAGCTTATGGTTTTAAGTAAGCAGTTTGCATGCCTAATGGCACTTGACAACTACAGCTGGTTTTAAAGAAGCAAGCGATAAAACCGTTTGGCATCACTCGGGGTTTCAAGACACTCTTAAATCTTTGGAAGAACCTTATTTGAAAGCCGTTTGGCTTCCCAAGTATCATTTTTTTCCAGGAGTTCTACTTCTCTTCAAGATAGCTACAGCATAGCAGTTTGGACTGCGGTAGGATAAAATTCTCTTCAAAACTTCTTCAGGAGATTGGAAGAGTACTTGAAGAGAGTTTAATCCTACCGCGGTCCAAACTGCTACGCTGTAGCTATCTTGAAGAGCTCTTGTAGAACTCCTGGATAAAAATGTTACTTGGGTTTTATGGTCACTAAGTTTTATGTCCAAGGCGTAATAATAATAACCTTCTTAAAACCTTTTATTAGCTCATGCTGAAATATGCCGAAATAAAACCAATAACGAAGAAAATTGCGGTTTTAAATAAAAAAATAATTACATTTTTTTGCATTTTTTTAAATTAATCGTAAATGTGTGTTTTCATCCAATTTTAATCAAATTTGCTATTTTTTTATTTTTTTCCAAAATGGCGGTCAATAACATTCAATCAGACCACGCGTTAAGCGCCATATTTAAGCATTGCTATTTGGCTGCGTTAAATGCTCTTTTAGGAGCTTATGGTTTTAAGTGAGCTTTTTGCATGCCTTGCGGCACTTGACAGCTACAACACCCTTAGTTTTAAAGAAGCATGCGATAAAATCGTTTGACATGGCATTGCCATCTGGGTTTCAAGACTTTATTAAAACTTTCATAAAACCATATAAAAAGCCATTTGGCTTATACTGTCACCAAGTTTTATGTCCGATGCATAAAACCTTGTTAGAACCTGATTATTAGCTTTCGATTATTGGTTGCCGTGATTGCCGAAATAAAGCTAATAAGCAATCAAGATGCTACCATAAAACCTCAATAAAACCAGGAGGAGATGGCTAGTTGGTTTAAAAATGTTACATGAGAGCCTTGATGTCTACCTGATCAATGGGGGTCTATATGGGTAGTATAACCATAGGTTTAGCCTCAGGTAGCTTCAGTGAAGTCACGATGGATACACTTCTGACTTGTTGGATCGCTTTTGGTCATCTAAGAACTCCCGAAAGTCATGACTTGGATATCTACCTGATCAACTGGGGTCTTTATGGGTAGTTTAACTATTGGTATAGCTTGAGGTAGTTCAGTGAGCCACGATGGATATTTTGCAGCATGTTGGAATGTTCATGGTCATTCAAGAACTCCCAGAAGTCATATCTACATGATTAACGGGGGTCTATATGGGTGTATTCACCATTAGAATAGCTTAAGGTAGCTTCACTGTTCTACGATGGATATCTTTCAGACATGTTGGAATATTATGGATCATCCAGAAACACCCCAATCCTACACGAAGATCTGTTAATCAGTTGTACAAAGAGCATCTTATGACCGAATTGACAAAATTGTAATTTTTCAACTTTGTCCGTTGAGTTCCAATGTCCAACGATGTTGCTCTGCTTGAAAATCTCTTTTTAAAAAGACTCTACAACAGCAAAAAAACCCTTCTTTTTGTGCAGTACAGTTGCAAAAATCCGACAAAAATCCGCTCTCTCGTTTCCCTTGCCAGCAACGAAAGCATTCCCTAATCCAAGATCAACTTGTCAACGAAAAACAAAGCTGCATTTCCTCCAAAGCTGGACGAACAAAACGCATGTATGCAAACCATTCTCGAATCGGTGTGTGTGTGTTCATGAAGAGTGATGTTTGCTTAGTAGCTGCTACTTACTAGAGGAACTAGCCTGGGATTGTGCGCTCAGGATCTGAATGAAGTCGTCCTTGCGGAATTTCGCCACAGTCAGTGGCGATGTTTATCAGAATCACACAAGCACACACGAAGGGGGGAATCCTTCTGGGTAAATAGACGTTGCATTTTGCGAATTGCAACTGCGTTGGTGCAAATGTGTCCAGAGGGAAAATAAGCTGAGCATTTTGTCATTTTTTCTGGATTGAAGCTGTTGAATTTTTGAAATTCCAGAAACTCAAGACATTTGAGAGATTGCAGAAGTTGAAAAACAGATTTTAAGTAATAAACTCCACGGGTAACTAAAACTAGAAACTTTTATAATCCACCTCAAAACTCAAAATCTGCCCTCGAAGCAGACCATCCTGAAAGAAAAATCCACAATAGAGTCCACACTCAAACTGAAAACTTTCCTCCTCGCCTTGAAGCGTAATTTTATTTAAATTCAGTTCGTCACGCAAACCAGCAATTTGCGAAATTCACCAACCCTGCACCACAAACTCATACATGGTTGTGAGTGGAATTAGCTTTGCAACGACCACCCGTTGGAGTAGAAATTGAAAATTCCTTTTTCAAAAAAAAAAACGGAAAGAATAAAACTTCCACTTCATTAGCCACCCCAAAGCAGACCGGACGGCCATGAAAGTAGCGTGTGTTTCCTCCACAGACACCGTGTGCAACGTAGAGGAAGGTACCTTCTTTTCTAGTTTCTAAGCTTGGTGTCAAGGTTTTTCCGAAAGGAGCCGCTTTCTTTGGTCAAACACCGACCTGATACACCAACGGGACGTGAATAGATTCTTAAGCAGATGATTAAAAATTCAAATTAGATGGCACTGGTGCTTGGGAAATCGAGCCTAGAAGAAGGACACACAAGGTTGATCACAAAGCGTGTGTGTCCTGTGGAGAGAAGGTCGAATGCATAATTTAAAAAAAATGTCTAAACTGTTCAGAAAAAAAACATTTTTGTCCCACGTGTACTTTGAAGCAAATTATAACATTTGATACTGGACTACTCGGAAGAATTTTGAACCTTATTACTAGGATGTAACAAAAATAACTTTTTGGCGGGCATTCAGGGGTTTGTTCCGGTGGGCATACTGAGCCCAAATCCCAAATATGAGCTTGATTGGACGTAACAGGAGCTGGCGCTCCGCCCTTCAATTTTAAATGGGATTTAACCCGTAAAAATACTTTTTTTTCAAAACTGTCACTATTTGAGGCATTTTGGCCACTCAGGCGTTTATTTTCAACATCATTGGCGTGTAGACCAGATCCTTGCGCATCTTTTGGAATATATAACATTGAAGTTTGGAGCACCCTGGAGTTCGGTACAGACCTTCAAAGTTTGGCATTTTTTCGAAAAATCGGCCCCGGCAAAATCAAATGGCGTCTCGGGCGCATATCTTTTTTGCCGGGGCCGATTTTTCGAAAAAAAACCCGATTTAATCCCACCTGGGGTGAGATAGAGCCTTTCTTACAAAAGGAAGATAACGGCAGTTGATTTTTTTTTTTCAAAGAAATAGCAAAATAAAGAATGGTCCATTCATGAATCAATTCAAAACTCAACATGATTTTTTCATAAAACTGAAAAGCGCTGGTTTTTGCCTCATTTGCCATGGCCGGGTGTAAGCTGTGCTCGCACACAAGCATTTTCGATTTTTAAAATCAGAACAAATTATTTGTGAGGCAGAGAATTAGCTCACAATTTGCGATGTTCGTAATGTTTTCTGCCTATCGCTAAATTGTTTGTATTCTCTGAGTGTTTTTTGCACTTTTCAAAATATCAAGAATTAACGAGAAAACAAAACAATTCCTTCTTGCTTCAGAGCGTTAAAGTGGTTACATAATGACTGGCAGGAAGTTTTTCCACACCCGAGAATTTGCCGTGTTGTAAACGATGTAACGTTAAACCGCATAAATGTTCTTGAAAGCTTTGAAACGCCTGCTGGAATTAACTAAATTGACATTTAGGCGTCAGGCAAAATTGTGAGCTTTCAATAAGCAAGCCAGAAAATGATGAAGTATGCATTTAGGCGTTTTTAGGTTTGGGAAGCATACTGCGACTGAGCGCTCGGTGAGACTTCACTACGACAAACCAGCCCTCTGTCACTGCCGCCATGTTTATGAAACCAAAATATTCGATGACGAACATCAAGAAAACAAAGAAGAAAACGAAGGTGTCTACTGTCAGATTTTGAAAAATAAACAAAGTGCACAGACGTTTCTTAAAAATGTACTTTTTCTCATGTAACACTTGCTGCATGTCCAGGACTCTTTAAAGAATGTTCCAACCGAGTCGATTCCAAGAAATTTTCGATCCCAAGTCCCAGATTTTCCCGGTTGATTCAGATTTTTCCTCTAAATTGGTTAAAACTACTCCTGCTTCTCCGGTTGCTCATCCCGCCATCCGATTCAAGAGCTCCTTCGACTCCGGCCTCATACACACATTATATGCCCGGAAATTTGCCCAAGATAAAAAGGCCACTCGCGTGAATTTTATAATAAATTTACACCAAATATTATTTTTGGTTAACCTCTTTCGCGTTCGCCATTTCCCTATTTTGATGTAAACAATCAGAAAACACCAATACTAATTCAACCAAAGCTTTGTTGATGGTGGGCTCTTCACACATACTTATGCACATTCTCTATCCGATGCTTTGTTTATGGTGGGCTCTTCACACATACTAATGCGTGGGCTCTTCGAGGTTTTGGTGACTGTCAAACGTTCTAGACATTTACAGTGGTGCCAGGGGGCTGCGACAAACGCACGCACTAGCACACCATTAGTTTTGCTAGCCGGTACAAAATTTTACCTCAATCTTTTTCGTGTACGTATACGCAATACATGCGCACGTAGATAACTCTATTGCCGACGAGCCGATACGATGAACCAAAATACTAAAACACAAAAAGGCTCGTACCGAAGCTAGAAAACCAAACCCGTGATGTGCGTTGTCACTGGCGCATGGGCAGCTTGGACGCTCACCAGAAATTCGTTCACTCAGAGATAGATCAGAGAATGAGCAAAACAAAAAAGAAAGGCAAAAGAATGAGCATAGGGCTTTAGAACGAGCAATCGATAAAGCAACTTGCACTAAAAGGGGGTAATCTAGTATCAAAACTCTATAAGCGCCAGCATTGCTCGCGTCTGCATGTAAAGCTCAACTTGACAACTTGTCGACGAAAATCGATCGTCCATGATTTTTTGCAGATTTTTCGAATGAATATTTCTCGAGAAATGATTTGGGAACGAAGCTGGATTTGGCGTCGGAGCCAAAAGCAAACCCTATACCTTTCTTTAGTAAGAAAGGCAAAAATGCCAAACTTTGAAGGCCTGTACCGAGCTCCAGGGTGCTCCAAACTTAAATGTTATATATTACAAAAGATGCGCAAAAATCTGGCCTACACGCCAGTGATGCTTTTGGTAAACGCATTGGTGGCCACCTGTTACGTTCAATCAAGCTCATATTTGGGATTTGAGCTCAGTATGCCCACCGGAACAAATCCCTGAATGCCCGCCAAAAACTCAATTTTGTTACACTCATGATTCCTCCAAGATTTTGAAAAACATTCTTAGTGGCAACAAAATCAAAAGGGCCAAACATTCAATATAACGTTCTTTTGACATGTTAGTCTTGATTTAAAAAAAAATAAATATTGGTTTCGGAAAGATCGGAAAATTTTACGAATGTTTCATATTTTAACATTGAAAATCGGATCATTACTTGCTGAGATATCGACATTACAAAATGGTGGGTTGTTTGAGACTTAGAAAACATAAATTTTCCTGTTTTAATTTCTTTGCATGGCAATATCTCAGCTAGGGCTTCCAAATTTCCAGGGTTTTGAATTTCCCGGGAAACGTGAAAAATATTCTTGGAATCCCGGGAATTCCCGAGATCCCGGGAAATTTATGAAACAGTCATAAAATCTATGTTTTTATTATATTTGTTATGTTTTCAAGCTAAAAATCATAGAATCAGCTCAATCATATCTAAACAAGGATGACACATTTTAAATTACTTAAAGGGAATTAAAATAACTTTTTTTGTTCTTTGTTGTGATTTGGATTTGAAAGGAACTACTAGGTGATTCAAAATAAATAAACTAATATAAATATTGTTTTTTTTTATATGACATGACAATATCTATAAAAAATAAGAGGCGACAACAAATAAAACGACACCAGTCAAGATAAAATTTTAGATAATTTTTGAATTTAAATAAACGCATTTTTAATGGATTTTTGCAAACATCCATGTGTTAAATAAATTCACCGTTAAAATTGAAAAAGAAATACTTATTGACACTTGTATTGAAAAGTTCAACTTTCTCAAAAAACTTTTGCAAAAAACATATTTTACAAATTATCTCTAAGTTACTATCACCAACTAGGAAAAAAACAGGAATACAGTCTGAATAGGTAAGAAGATTTTAGAGCAATAAATTTAAAAATCGGTGTTCTGTGAAATCGTTTTGTTCTGTTCCTGTTTTAACCAAAGTTATTCAAAACATCATGCAAAAAATGGTCAAATATTTGTTTCATTTGTTCTGATTTCCCACATGGCAGAGTTTGATGAAAAATAATTTGATTTTTTTTTATTTCAAATCATAAATATACCTAGATACCTCAATCATTTTTTTTAAATTGCTGGGCGTTTTGCAGATCGGTAAACTAAAATTTCAATAGTTTTCCCTATTACACCAAATCATGCTGATATATGCCGAATACAAATTAAAATGATTTAAAATTTTTATCTGTTGTGAGGTATTTAACTGCTCATCTATTTCCACAACCAAATCTAAATGTCCAGATGTTTTTTTTTTTAATTTTGGAAATTCCCGGGACAAATTATGAAAAATCGTGGTCGTATCAACAAAGTTTACAAAAGCAAAATATTGTGAATTTTCTCAGCTTTTCAAAAATACTTTCTTCAAAAGAGGTCCAATATGGGCAATTCTTTCAAAATGAATAGCTGCGACTATTTTCAAAAAAGTTACCTTAGAAATGTCCATAACTTAAAAACGGTGCACTTTATTAACATTTCACTAAAGTACTTTTTGATTGCAAATATGATTTTACATCGAAATATGATGCGACCAATATTTCGATTTAGTATTGGTTAACAAATTCATAACTCGGTCAAAGTTTTTTTGCACAACCTGGAAATTTCTGAAAAGTTGGCATTTGATGTCCCCTAAAACATATAAAAAATAGTATTTTTTTTGCAAATCAGGTTTTAGTGACAAAAAGTTAAATAAAAAATCACTAAGTTTTTTTACCGTGTATCATTTTTTTTCAGTGTAGCCCTTATTCAAAAAGCTACTACTTTCCCGAAAAAAGCAAATCGATCAAATAATTCCTTCAAAACATGCAGATTTTTGAATTTTCTTTCATCATTTTTATGGACAGTTTCAGCCGAATTAAAAAGTACAACAAAATCGGATGACCGAAATCTCAGAGAATTGCTCAATTTTTTTAATAAGTGTTAAAAAATTTAGCTTTTCAGAACTCAAATAAAAAAGTACTTTTTGTTGAATTTAATTCTTTGAATTTATGATTTGCGCAAAATTTTGTAGGAGTGTTCCATAATGACCTCAAAAGCCATTCTGCATCATTTGTTAGTCCATACATGTTTGTATATAAATTCGACAGTTGCTTGTATACTCTTAAAAAATACCTAGTTGTTTAAATCACAGGTAATCACTCAAAAAGCAATTAAATTAAAAACATTTTTTAAAAATTAACAAAAAGCGATATTTTTTACACATTCTTAAGTTAAATTTGCTTGGATCCAGTTAAGGCAAATCATATTTGGCAGTTTGACACTTTACCAAAACGTCCCAATTGAAAAAAAAATGTAATCACGATCCAATAAATAATTTAACTCCATTTCTAGTTTTAAAAAGTACTTCAAAAACATTTTGTTATTGTTAAATTTTTGCAAATCATCGTTTCACAAATATCTTACATTACGTGGATTATACTCCAAAACGGTGCACTTTATTCGCAATTCTGTAAAGTACTAATTAAATTGAAATCTGATTTTACTTTCTTAAATGAAGTTCATATTTGAGCAATTTTCTGATATTTCGGTTATGCGATATTTTTGCAATTTGTGATGCCTATCGTATGTGGCCAAACATTAAGCGCTTTAAAAATGTTAGTCTTGATTTATTTATTTTTTCACAATATTTTTTTCGAAGCGATCGGAATTTCACAATTTTTTCATGTTTTTACATTGAAAATCATAGCAAAGGTTGTTTGGGTGAGATTTAGAAAACTTTAATTTTCCTGTTTCTTTTTCTTTAAGCCGCTGCATCTCAGCAACCAGAGGTCCAATCTTCAATGTCTCTTAGACAACTTTATAGCAAATTATGTAAACTTTTCAAAAAAAAAAAAAAAATAGAAATGGTTACTCATGGTCACTATTTTTAAAAATAGAAAAATTGCAAATATTTCGCTTAAATCTAACTTTTGGTGGCTATATCTTGAAAACAGAGCCCTTTATCAAAAAATCTGGAAAGAACTTTTCGATTGGAAATTCAATTTTACATTAAAAAATTAAGTTTAATTTGTTTCGTTTTTTTCCAAAAATCGGCAGATTTTCTGACCATGTTTCTCTATGGCTCAAAAGTTGCGGGGTTTTGTCCCCTTAAACATATCAAAAAACCTCAAAAATCAACAAATACGTATTTTGGGAAATTGAGTTTTTGTGAAAAAAGAGTTGATTAAAAAATTTGATTTTTCTTCCGTGTATTCACCTATTTTTTCTCAATAGCCCTTAACAATATCTAAAACTTTGCAGAAGACACCAAATTGATCAGAAAATTCACTCAAAAGTTACAGCTGTTTGAATAGGTACGGACCATTTTTGTATGGACAGCAGCCAAAATTGTATGGAGATGACACAAAAAAGCTTCTTTGGTCAAAGGGAAGGGCCCCACAAAGTTTGAGCAAAATAAAAAATACAAATTAAATCCATTTCTGATTTTGGTAGAGAATTACTACAATTTAAAAAAAGTCTTTTTCTGCCAATTTTGATGGTTTCAAATAATTTCAAAAGTCTGTAATTAAATGTTATTGTCATTTTTCATGCAAATACAATTTGTATTTATTTTTTGCTATACAACTTGGAATAAAGTTACACTTTAAAAAAGTTCCAGTTTAGTTTCAAAAACATGAAATTGAAAAATGTTTATCTTTACTATTTTTTTCACCTTCTTCGATATTTAAGATTCAGAAAAATTTAATTGTTTTTTTTTAAATAACATGTCTGCATTTTTGAAGTTGTTGAGGATCCTTTTCTAATTTTTGACAAAAAAAATAATTTAAAATATTGATATAATGACGCAACTTTTGTTTCAAATTGCAAAAAGTTCATTCATCTAATAACCCTCAAACATCAACCACCTTCTTCATTTGCATTTGCACAACTGTGTGTGGGCTCCATTCCCTGCCTGCGAAACCTTTTCGAAATTTCCACTCAATTTTCCGATTAACAACGCCATGACTTGCGCTCCCACTCGCAGTGCTCCCACGTGCGCCAAGTCTGTTTTGTAATGAGAGTTCTTTGAGGAGCAACTTCAATTATACACCCCGTTCTCCCAACTCCTCCCAATTCCTTCTCCAGCAAGCAGCTTATTAGTAATTCCAACTTAGTATCGCCTCCCAACCCCCCCTCAAACGAGAATTACGAAATGCTGAAAATTGATTTTCCCCGAGTTTTCCAACGTCGCTGATGAAAACTCGGTCGAGACGACCTGTGCTGCTGTGAAGCAGCCCCCCACCAGCAGAAGTGATTAATTATCGAAACCGTCAAGTTATGCATAACTTACACAGGGAAAAAACAATACACAATGCACAACGTCTTCTGAACTGGGGCCCGCTGGGACAACCCTCCCCTCGCCTGTTGCAACTCTCGGGAAGAAGTATAGTGCAGCAGCTCGGGGAGTAATTTGCTCTTGATTAAATGTTTGCGTGCTGTTTTCCTTTTATCTCGCCTGGTTGCAGTCCGGGCTGGTCAACTTCACCCTCCGGTGGGACGGCCACGGCGTTGCAGTCCAACGAAGAAAGAAGCGCAAGCGTTGCACTTTTCCGACAAGGACTACACAGTGTCCCTCTGGGGAGTTGGGAACGGGCAGGACTTGGCCACAGATAATGAATTTTAGCTGCATTTCGGAAATGGGTCAGGTTGTCCCACCATGGGGGGTGAGGGCAAGGTTGGACAAAGGGGAAATTAAAGTTAGTGCTGCTTGATATTGAGTTGAATTGCTCAAAGCATTAAAGTTAGCTTGAACAAGGAGGAATTTGAATAATTTTAAAATTAAACGATGTGACAAAGTGGTTAAATTTGTCTCACATCCATAGCTTGTAGATTTTCAGTCAAGACACCTTCCACAAATCGTCCTTCACCTGGTCGATTCCTTGATGCGGTTTTGTCCCACTTTTTCCAAGCCCCCTTTCCCTCATTTTTTGTCCCACCGCAGCCTGACTTATTACAAGCACGCCATTTTCCACCAACAACAAGGCCCGAGCCCCCCACTTGAAAATTATGTAAGAAAAGTCGAACGAAAACTGTCACGCCAAGAGTTATGCAAATGTCATTACACACCGCGGTGACGGCGGCGGCGGTTTGCCGACTGGGACCGGGTGGTGGGACGGACGACAAACTGCAATTTGCAACTGCTCACCGGGGGGTCCTTCTGGGAGCAAAAAGGCAAGTCGTCCTCGGCCGACGGAAAAGTGGAAACTTTAATGAAAACTGCCATCTACCGGTCCCCGGGGAATAATTTGCCTCCCGGTGAACTCCTGGCCAAGCAAGAAAGCTTGGCGGGACGACCGGGACGACTTATTTTCCACAGTTTATTTTGTGGAAACTAATTTCTCATGGGCTCGGTCTCGGAACCTTGGGGTTGGGCCTTTCAACACACCGACTGTTGGTTCTTAAGAACCGGTTTTTCTTCCCCCTTCCCTTTCGGTTATTTATGTCAACTGAAAACGAACCCACCGTGGCGCGACCTGGGGAAAAAGTTTTGTCCCAAGGAAGCACGGTACGTGGGGACAAACTTGGCCTGCTGCTGGCCGTTATGTATCGTTAATTTCCGTGCCACATTTGCAAACCAATTTGTTGAGGTCAACTTAAGGTGCTCGCGATAGGGAAAAAGGACATGTGGACACGTGGTGGTGGGACGGCCTTAAGTTATGGGAGTTGCTTCCGAGGAGGTTTGTTTAGAGAATGAGTAGTGCAGCCGGGTCATTATGTTGTTGTCATGGTAAGTTGATAAGATATTTAGTAAGGATTTTTGAAAGATTTTTGAGATTTTCTAGATTTTTGAGATAGTTGAGATTGTTGAGATTGTTGAGATTTTTAATATTTTTGAGATTTTTGAGATCTTTGAGATTTTTGAGATTTTTGAGATTTTTGAGATTTTTGAGATTTTTAAGATTTTAAAGATTTTTAAGATTTTTTTACAATTTTGATTTTTTTGAATTTTTTTAAATGTTTAATATTTTTGTGATTTTTGAGATTTTTTCAAACTTGTTGAGATTTTTGAGACTTTGAAGATTATAGAGATTTTTAAGATTTTTTAATTTTTTTTTAGATTTTTTCGTATTTCAGATTGTTTTGATTTTCAAATTTAAGATTTTTAAGATTTTTTTATATTTTTTTTCTGAAATTTTCTACATTTTTTAGATTTTTGAGATTGTCAAGATTTTATAGATTTTTGAGATTTTTGAGATCTTTGAGATTTTTGAATTTTTTTAGATTTTTGAGATATTTAAGGTTTCAAAGATTTTTAAGATTTTTGAGATTTTGAGATTGTTGAAATTGTTGAGAGTGTTGAGATTTTTGAAATTTTTGAGGTCTTTGAGATTTTTGAAATTCTTGAGATTGTTGAGATTTTTTAAATTTTTAAGATTTTTAAGATTTTTTACAATTTTGAAATTTTTGAGATTTTTAAGATTTTTGTGATTTTTGAAATTTTTTCAAATTTGTTACGATTTTTGAGACTTTTAAGATTATAGAGATTTTTAAAAATTTTTTTTTGATTTTTCAAATTTAAGATTTTTAAGATTTTTTTTATTTTTTTTCTGAAATTTTCTACATTTTTGAGATTTTCGAGATTGTCGAGATTTTATAGATTTTTGTAATTTTTGAGATCTTTGAGATTCTTGAGATTTTTTAGATTTTTTAGATTTTTGAGATATTTTAGATATTTGAGATTTTTAAGATTTTTGATTTTTTTTTAGATTTTTGTGATATTTGGGTTTGAAAGATTTTTGAGATTTTTAAGATTTTTAAGATTTTTGAGATTTTGAGATTGTTGAAATTGTTGAGAGTGTTGAGACTTTTGAAATTTTTGAGATTTTTGCAAGAATTTCAGATTGTTGGGATTTTTGAGATTTTTAAGATTTTTGAGATTTTTCACAATTTTGAATTTTTTGAGATTTTTGAGTTTGTTGGGTGTCTTTTTTTAAGGTTTTTGAAATTCATTAAAAATTTTTTAGATTTTTTAGGTTTGTGAGATTTTTAAGGTTTTTGAGATTTTTAGATTTTTTGTAATTTTTGAGGTTTTTGAGGTTATTGAGTTTCTTTTTTTTAGGTTTTGAAATTTATTAAAATATTTTGATTTTTTTTGGATTTTCGAAATATTTGAGATTTAAGTGATTTTAGAATTTTTTGAGATCTTAGAAATTTTAGTTTTTTTTGAGATTTTAGAGATTTTAGAGATTTTGGAGATTTAAGAGATTTTAGAGATTTTAGAGATTTTAGAGATTTTAGAGATTTTAAATATTTTATAGATTTTAGCGATTTTAGCGATTTTAGAGATTTTAGAGATTTTAGAGATTTTAGAGATTTTAGAGATTTTAGAGATTTTAGAGATTTTAAAGATTTTAGAGATTTTAGAGATTTTGGAGATTTTAGAGATTTTCAAGATTTTAGAGATTTTAGAGATTGAACAGGTTTTATAGATTTTAGAGATTTTAGAGATTTTAGAGATTTTAGAGATTTTAGAGATTTTAGAGATTTCAAATATTTTATAGATTTTAGCGATTTTAGTGATTTTAGAGATTTTTGAGATTTTATAGATTTTAGAGATTTTAGAGATTTTAGAGGTTTTAGAGATTTTAGAGATTTTAGAGATTTTGAAGATTTTAGAGATTTAAGAGATTTTCAAGATTTTAGAGATTTTAGAGATTTTAGAGATTCGAGAGGTTTGAGAGATTTTAGAGATTTTAGAGATTGTAGAGATTTTAGAGATTTTAGAGATTTTAGAGATTTTAGAGATTTTAGAGATTTTAGAGATTTTAGAGATTTTAGAGATTTTAGAGATTTTAGAGATTTTAGAGATTTTAGAGATTTTAGAGATTTTAGAGATTTTAGAGATTTTAGAGATTTAAGAGATTTCAGAGATTTTAGAGATTTTAGAGATTTTAGAGATTTTAGAGATTTTAGAGATTTTAGAGATTTTAGAGATTTTAGAGATTTTAGAGATTTTAGAGATTTTAGAGATTTTAGAGATTGTAGAGATTTTAGAGATTTTAGAGATTTTAGAGATTTCAGAGATTTCTGAGATTTTAGAGATTTTAGAGATTTTAGAGATTTTAGAGATTTTAGAGATTTTAGAGATTTTAGAGATTTTAGAGATTTTAGGGATTTTTTAGATTTTAGAGATTTTAGAGATTTATGACATTTTTTAGATGCTAGAAATACAAGTTTTTATACTAGGGAAATAAGAACGCATAAAAAATAAAATTGTAAAAATAAACAAACACTCACCGTTAATCATGACGCATAGCGCCACTTCCACGTGGAGCCTCATTTTTGTGACCATCTACTTGATGAGACGGTTCGTCCAAACTCGACGTTTGTGTGTTTTCCTTCTTCCTGATTTTCCTGAAAAACCTTCCTGAAACACTTTCTTCCTTCTTTTTTTTTAATTTTAACACAATCTCCGAAAAAAAATCTTTTTAATGCTAAATTTGGAAAATAAAAGAAAAACGGTTATAGATCACAAAATTCCAACTCAAGTCGGAACGTGCTACACGAAATATGTTCGAACGGGTGTCGCTCCGGTTGCGTCACTCAGGCGTTTGTTTCAGTTAAGTCAAGATGTTGCACAGGTGTTGCAGACGTTGTTGTTGCGCCGTTATCTGTAACGAAATCGGAGAGGAAAAACCGGAAAAATCTGTTAATTAAAATTGTTTCGCTACTTTTTTTTATGACAGGAGACAAGTGAAGCTAATTGAATTTATTCAACACGTGTCCCCGATTGAATTTGTGCAATTTACAGACAACATTGCGACAATTAGGTGTGTACCACACCCCTGTCGCCTGTTTAGAGAAAAAGATTTTCCCTAATCAATTTTCCCTCGCGAGCAAACGAAGGAGGGAGGCGGTCTGTGGAAAAGTCACGGACCGGATAATTGTCGGCAAATGGAGGTCCGCGTAAAAGAGTGACGTAACGCGGAGTTGGCTGTCAGGTGCGGTAGCAAAAAAGCAAAACAAAAAAAAAAAAGGTGAGATAATTTGTTACAGGTTCGAAACTCGGACAGAAATTGGCCATTCGCGGCACGTTTGACGTCGAAGGAGAGTTTTACTTTCGTCGGTCATCGATGGGTGCTGGCCGGGGGGCTTCAGGAATTGACACGCCCCGGCTCAAGCAAGGTGCCCGAGACTTACTGACCGATTGGTGATCCGTGTAATGAGGTGAACACAGACTGACGCGTGTGTGTGAGGTTGTGATTTGAGAAAAGGCCGATTAATGGGATCGATTGGACGGTGAAAGAAATTATGACCGGGGCTGAACTTTTCAAACTTTACTTCTTCAAGAAATCGTTGTATTTTTTCAATACTTTGAGTTAAAAATAAATCATCCTTTACAAAATATCCTTGTGAATTTCAGCTCAAGCTAAATTATTAAACATTCAATAAAGTTCTATTTTTACATAACCTTTCCACTCACCGGGCCATTTCTCGTGCTTCTAATTGTTTAATTAGAAAGAGCCAGGTAGGAAGCAAGGAGCAAAAAACCTTCCCTCCCTCGAAAGCGCGCGTGCACAAAACTGCTTAACCAACTCCAATAACGATAAAACCGTTACACGACCACCACCAACACTTTGCCAGAGGGGGTGGTTGGGTTTGGTCCACGGGGATGGGAACCGTTAAGTTGGGTGAGTTTGTCGTTTATTTAATTTGTCATTTATTGAATTAAATTTAATTTTATAATTTTCCAAAGTTTATCTTAATTCTTTATTTTAATTTTAAAACAATGTCACTAAATTTAACGTTTCAAAACCGTTTTTCGGTGTGCCCTCGGCGATGATTTTTATGAGTCTATGCACACTAAAATGCTGCTGCCATCCACCACAACCACCAGGTCAGGTCAGGCGGGGGGAGGGTAGTTTAAGGGAGTTTTAGCATACTCACTTTTAGTACAGAGCACAGCAGGTTGGCGGTGGTGGAGGTCCCCGGGAGGTGAAAACCACTAAACACTTTTAATGGAAGCTATTACCGCTTGTGTTTAATTGTTTTTTCGCCAACAAAGCGTTCCAAAGCTGGACAGGAAAACACACAAGTCCCGTCCAAAACGGCCGAAGAAGCATCCACAAACAGATTTTGTTTGCGGTTTCCGTCCAAAGTATTGCCCATGGTTTTGCCTCTAAAATTGAGGTTTTTCGGGCTGCGCTTCTAAGGATGGGGCGCCCCTCTTTTGATTGGATAATAAACTGAAAGGTTGCACCCAAAGGTCTGCCGAGCGATTAGCTGAAATTTTGCAATTCTTGCAATTTTTACCCCTCGCCATTTTAATCGTGAAAGCTTAACCGCAAGACAATTAAAAAAATCCTTCGCGCCGGTGCGAGTCCACGTGGTGAAGCGAAAGCGCGGGACTAATTAACGTTCCAAGAGTGCCTTTTTCAACTAGACTCTTTTTTCCGCTGACGACTTGAAACGGTAGCTAATGCGAGCCAGATCGGTCGGCACAAAGTTGCTCAAAGAAGACCCAACCCACTGACAGAGCAGCAGCACCACCCCGCACCGACTTTTCAGCGAAATGATGTGGAAATTACCATTACCTTGTTTTAATTGAGTCTTCCTGGCTGGCGAGGTGGTCGTGATTGAGAAGGGATGAAGTGTGATTTGAAAATAATTTCTTTCTAACCATCAATTTGAAGAAAAAATGGTTTCAAAAAAAAATTGTTCATTGCTTAGTTTTTGATCATTCTTTTTTTTCAAATGTTAGGCATAGGATATTTTAAAAATGAAATAAACAAATACATCCCCTCCCAAATCCCAACGGGACTGTATGGGCGTAGCCTTGGATCACAGTGCGGAAATTTACGTTTAGTGTTTCTTTTTTTAACTAAATTAAAAAAAAATGAAAATTTAAGTATTTTGAAAAATACGGGATTTTGTGAAAATTTTAGTTTGTATCAAAAAAAAAAACTCAAAGTCAAACCGTATACAAAATTTTTGCATCGTTTGATAATTTGAGAACTTTCGAAAAAATACGGTATATTGTGATTTTTTTGCGTATTTAAAAAAATAACTTTAATATCAAGGGTTTCCAGCAAGGCCTCAGACTGGCAAGTAATTAGTAATTACTTTGACTTTATGCTGGTTATAAGGTTATAAGGCCTAATTCGCCATAGCTCTCTCCTAAAACTTTCCTTAAATTTATAATCAACATGATGTATAGCGAATAGAGTGTAACAAAAATGACTTTTTGGCGGGCATTCAAGGGTTTGTTCCGGTGGGCATACTAAGCTCAAATCCAAAATATGAGCTTGATTGGACGTAACAGGAGCTGGCGCTCCGGCCTTCAATTTTAAATGGGATTAAACCCGTAAAAAAAGATTTTTCAAAAATGTCACTTTTTGAGGCATTTTGGCCACCAATGCGTTTACCAAAAACATCACTGGCGTGTAGGCCAGATCCTTGCGCATCTTTTGGTATGTATAACATTGACATTTGGAGAACCCTGGAGCTCGGTACAGGCCTTCAAAGTTTGGCATTTTTTCGAAAAATCGGCCCGGCAAAATCAAATGGCGTCTAGGGCGTCGCGAGGCGCAACGCATATCTTTTTTGCCGGGACCGATTTTTTGAAAAAATGCCAAACTTTGAAGGCCTGTACCGAGCTCCAGTTATACATACCAAAAGATGCGCAAGGATCTGGCCTACACGCCAGTGATGTTTTGGTAAACGCATTGGCAAAATGCCTCAAAAGTGACATTTTTGAAAAATCTTTTTACTGGTTTAATCCCATTTAAATTGAAGGCCGGAACGCTCATCACGTCCCACCGGAACAAACCCTTGAATGCCCGCCAAAAAGTCATTTTTGTTACATCCTAATAGCGAAGCTGATTAATAACAAAAGGCAAAGCCATGATATATTACCCAGTGAAAAATGTTTTATGATTCCAAAATCGATCCATTTTAAAATATGAAATTTTTGCAAGAATTGCATTAGAGTTGATTAATTTTTTATGCTTTTCCTTCTTTTAGGTAGTCAAAATTATTTGAAGTTTATGTCGATCAAATAAATAAAACCAAAATTTACTTAATTATTACTAATAAAAGCAAAGTTTTTAAGTGAAAGCCATTTGAAAATCAATTAAAATAAAATTACGTTTTTTTTATATTTTTTCATAATCTGCAGAAATTCACAGTCCTGTAAGATCCCTTTTTAAGAGCTGAGCTATTTTCCTGAAAAAAAAATCCAAATATTTCTGAGAAAAACTTTTGTGAAATATTCTGTTATTTTCAATAAAAAATTTACGCAAAATTCCCAATATACAGATTGGTACAAAAATAAAATAAAAAGCATAATTTAAGACTATGAACAAAACAATACTGTCGGTCCTTTGCTTGATATTGAGTGTTTTTATTTTATTAAGTTTTATGTTTGGAAGAGCTATCGAATGAGCTTTTAATAAATATGTCGTAGAAATGAATACTTAAATTTATTTTATAATAAATTAAATATTTTTCCTTCTCGGTGAAAAGTAATTGAATAATTTATGAAATTAATCATTTTGGACCAGTAATTTAAGTAATTAATTGGCAAACTGGCAAGTAATAAACGCTTCTGGAAAACCTTGTTCAATATGATGAAAAAGCATGCACAATTTCACTTCCTTTACCCATATAACAAAATTTTGAAAATTTGAGTATTCTTAAAAAATACGGTTTATTGTGAAAAAGTTAGAATTCAACAAGAAAAAACTCTGATAATATGAAACCGCATACAAAATTCCGGTTTGTTTGATACCTTGCAAATTTAAAAAAAATGAAGTGTTTTTCATATAAGTTTTTTATTGCAAAAAATATTCTTTCAACAAAAATCTTAATAAAGTAAAAACGCATACAAAATTTCGCTTCGTTTTATACCCTCATTGTAAATCTTAAAAATATTAGTATATTCGTAGAAACACGGAATTTAGTGAAAATTTCAGTATTAAAAAAAAATTAATAAGTTTAAAAGCCTACGAAATTTCGTTTCGTTTCATACCCACCCATCAAAATAAAATTTGAGTACCTACTTTCGAAAAATTATGGTAGTTTTGAACAATTTCAGCTCAAATCAGGATTTTTTCTGGTACTTTTGCACCCGACCCTCTCCGATTTCAATGAAACTTTGTAGACATGTTATCCTAGGTCTATATAAGCCATTTTTGTGTATATGGAGCCAATAGTACTCGAAAATAACATTTGAGAAGGGCGTAAGATATTTAAATATTTTGTATTTTGTTATATAAAAATTACTGTATCTCGAAGCCGTTGCATCGTATCAAAAAATTGTCAAAGACAAACTTGTAGGAAATTGGACGGGATTTCTGAAAAAAAATACACTGAAACAAAAATACACGCCATTTTTATGTCATTTTTCAATTTTTTAGTTTAAAAGTTAAATTTAAAGGTGATGTCACGATTTTTTTCGCTTAAAATTTTTGAGGAAATACCATGCAGGATGGTATGTCTCTCCTAAAAAAATACAAAAATCATTTACTAAAACTGTTTTTTTTTTTTTTGAAAAGTGGTCTAAACGTCAAAATTTTTAAAAACCGGTAGTGGGAATCGATTCCCCAGAAAATTTTACATAAAAGTCTCCATATTGACCATTGTCCTATGTCCAATCTTTGGGAAGATACAGCGGTTTTAAAAATGAAAATGTTGAAAAAACTGGTTTTTTTGTGTTTTTTTTTTGCAATTTCTATATGACAGACTTGGTTTTTCAGTTTCGTAAATATTTTTACCGGAAAGCTCGTCCAATTTCTCATAAGTATGCCTTTGACAGCTTTTTATTTTATATCGTTTTTATATTTACGTAATCAAATTTACTATCCTGGTTTCTACCACACTGAAAAAAAATATTCTATTTTCAGTTATAAGCAATGTAATTAAGCTTATATCTGTAAGCCCTTACATCCAATTGAAATGCTGTTAAGGGCAAACTTATGGGAAATTGGACGAGCTTTCCGTTAAAAATATTTACGAGACTAAAAAACCAAATATGTCATATAGAAATTGCCAAAAACCACCAAAAAACCCGTTTTTTCAACATTTTCATTTTTAAAACCACTGTATCTTCCCAAGAATTGGACATAGGAAAATGGTCAATATGAAGACTTTTATGTAAAATTGTCTGGAAAATCGATTCCCACTACCGGTTTTCAAAAATATTGTCGTTTGGACCACTTTTCAAAAAACAGTTTTAGTAAATGATTTTGGTATTTTTTAGGAGAGACATACCATCCTGCGTTTTTAGTGAGTCTTTTTGTAACATTTTAGGCTATTCCTTCAAACATTTTGAACGAAAAAAAATCGTGACATCACCTTTAAATTTAAGTTTTAGACTTAAAAATCAAAAAATCTCACAGATGTGGCGTGTATTTTTGTTCCAGTGTATTTTTTCAGAAAGCCCGTCCAATTTCCTACAAGTTTGTCTTTGACCACTTTTTGATACGACGCAACGGCTTCGAGATACAGTAATTTTTAAATTACAAAAAAAAACTAAAATATAAAATACCTTAAGCCCTTCTCAAATGTTATTTTCGAGTACTATTGGCTCCATATACACAAAAATGGCTTATATAGGCCTAGGATAACATGTCTACAAAGTTTCATTGAAATCGGAGAGGGTCGGGTACAAAAATACAAGATAAAATCCTGATTTTAGCTGGAATTGCTCTACTACAATTTCAAAAAATATATTCATAGTGAAGCAATGAAAATTTAAAATGATATGGTTAAATTAAGTCGATTTTAGAATGATTTGAAAAATTGGTTAGTTGGTAAGATTATCGCCGATTAAAATATCGAAATGACGATACGATTATGATAGATTATCGTTATTGTCGATAATTTTATCGTTAATAACCTTACTTGTTATGCCCTGAATAATAAGTCCTTGGAAGTTTGTTGCAACAAAAACTACATTAAGAAAATAACAAAAAGCTTGTTGAATTGCCTATTTTATTAGATGAAAATAACATAAATACGTGAATAAGAAAGAAAAAAAGTGAGAAGATTTTTTTCAACCAATAGATAGTTTTTTACAGGACAAAACAAAATGTTGCCATTTTACAATCGCTAGGCAATAACGATAAGAAAAAAAATACGATAATTTTATCAGCAATTATCGACAAAAACTAGCTTGAAGAAATGTTTGAAATAAACTTATTTGAAAAAATAATCTCTCACTTATTGATGAAGTAAGTTTAAAGTTAAAGTTATTTTAACAAAATTCTAAATTTTTTAATGATTTTTTTTTTAATTTGCTAAATGTGTTTCAGACTTGATTTTTTTTTTGTTTTAGATTCTTAGATTTTTATCTAAATTCTCACCATATGAGTTTATTACCATTTTTTTCACTAACAAATCATTAATCCTAAACAAATTGTCATAATTTGTAATATGGAAACAAACGATGCGGTTTGGTTTGATTTTATCTTTGAAGAGTTTTCAATTTAAATTCCCAAGTTTACAAAGAATACTGTATTTTTTGAAAATGCCCGTGATGCCATTTTATCCGGCCCACTACGACTTTTCAAAATAGATCCATGACTTGCCCTTAAGGCTGTTCATGAAAAATTAAATAAACAAATTGATTGTCTGAATTAAAAAAAAAAGCTCGAAATCAAATTTTTAACATATTACAAGAAAATTCTTCATGTTTGAATTTAATTTTTATAATTTTTATACTAAAGAAAATGGAAATTAAGTGTTTTTCTGTACGTTTTAAGACAACAATATAAGTTATTTCATAAATTTAACAATTTTTAGAAATGGATATTTTTGTTTTCTAGCGCCATTTTTAGTTTAAAACTATAAATTTGTATTTTTAAACTGACAAATGGCACTAGAAATCAAAATTATCTATTTCCAAAAATTATGAAATTTATGAAAATACTTGAATTGTTGTTTAAAAATGTACAAAAAGACACAAAATTTAAATTTCTTTCATGCTCCGTTTACTTCAAATTGAAGTTTTTTTTTTCTATTTTCTGTTTTTAAATGAATAAGTAAGCAAAAACTATCGTATTTTTCAAGAACAACTTTTCAGTGATAAAGTTTTTTTAAAAAAAAAAGCCTAAAAAAGCAAATTATTCATACTGGAAAAATAGATCGCTGCAAATATTTTTCAAATAATAAAAGACTTTAAGGCTCTTGACTTTAGAGAGCAAAAAATATATTTTTTTTGTAAACTTTGAATTTCAAAGAATAACGAATTGAAAATGATTTTATTTTTTCACACTTTTTAAATTTGGTGTGTGTTTGAAATCATTTTAAAATATTTTTGAAAATATTTGAAAAAAAGGAAAACAACTACGCAAAAAGTGTATTTTTTGTAAAGGATATTCGAATCCATTTTTTTCACATTGTAGTGTTGAGGAAATTAAACTAAAAAAAAAATGGTAACTACCATTGACATTTGATTGTTTTTTTAAAGAGAAAATCATATCAAGGTATATAATTACAATCGTCAAAAACAATTGCTAATAAATTTTAAACAAACAAATGTTTAAATAAGTCAAATAAACACATTTTTGAAAGTTATGTTTGCTTTTCATTCTTAAGCAAGTAATATGATTCTTATTTGCAACACTAGTTCTTTTATTTATTTACAATTTTGAACAATTTTGTTTTCCTCAATCCTGACTAAAATACTCAACGCTAAAACGTGTTGAAATTAGTTGATTTTGAAACAATTAGCCTTCTTCCACCCTTCATCAAGAATAGGAACCCCTTTCAAACATTTAGCACCGGAAAAGCTCGGCTTCTTTGTCGGCCTGACTTTGGCCCCCTGCCACGCCACGCCAAGCCACAATTATCCAACCCGTAAGCCGCGGGTTCATTCTCATTCGATAATCGCGGTGGCATTCCTCATCGGAAATGGCACCAACAATTCACCTGTCCTGGTGGTTTCTGCTCGGTGGTTTGCGTTTTCCACCACACTGACTGTCAGTCATTTCGGGGGTGGTGAGGGTGCTGCTGGCCAGGCCCTTTGCCATGTCACGGAAACGGCCTGAGCCTGAACGGCCGATGATTGACAGGGCATGAAGCGGTTTGGATTGAACAGCGAAAAAAAAAATACTTGTAGGAAGATGGTATTAGGCTCAGCCAATTTCACGGTGGGGTTGATTTTGTTTTTTTGAAAAATAATTATAATGTATGAAAATTTATGAAAAATTCTACAAAAAAAAACACACCGCAATAAACCTTTGATGAGCCACATTAGGAAAAGCTACTGAAAGCTAAACCCCGATGGAGGAGACCCGGCTGATTGTGTCATTCTGGCTGGCCGTCAAGCCGTGGAAAATGGTTTGACGTTTGAAGCTTTTCTTACCCTTTTGCTGCAATTCCCACTGAAAGGGACAGACAGGTTGGGCTTCGGTGGTCTTCTCCATGCTGGCAGGTGATAAGAAACCGTGTGCTATCAATCACCGTCACGGGTAATTACGTTTGACAAGTTGTACTTAGAGAAGGGGTTGTGTTGTAGTACACACCGTGTGTGTGTGGTGAGAAATTACCCTTTACTCGAAGGTGGAACGAATTAGAACTTTGATGAAACGAGGGTGCAGAAAAAGTTTCAATATTTAATTTGTCTGAAGCAAGAGAGACTTAGTCACGAACGCGAGCGCTTCAAAAGGAGGTGCATGCGGGAAATTTATTTGAAAAGTTTAAGTTTTTTTCCCCCTACTGCTGATGAATGGGTTTCCCATCCATCACTGCGGGGAAATAGTTTTCACCGAAAGTTCCGTTTTTCCGCTAGACCTTTTGTCATCGTTCGAGTGGAAGCAACTATTTCCGGCAGTTTCTTCCAGTCAGACGGTCTTTTGCTGTATGCTTTCTTCTGTGCGAATCGAATCGAAAGTAATCTCCAAGTATAAACTTTATAATTTCTTTTTAATTATATCAATGCTCAGGGTCTCTTTGCAAGCGGTGTCAGCTTGATACGAGATTTTTTTGTCTGAAAAATCTCGACGAATAAACATAAACATAAGTTTTTGCAAAACTGACGATCTATGTACCGTAAACCGGGGTGACTTTGATAGGATTTCAATTTGTTTTTAGAATATTTTCCAACAGGTAAGGTTTTTCTCGAGATTATTATTTTTAAAACATGTACTGGGGTAGATTACACAAAGTCCATGTACTATTTCGGAATAAAAGTTTTTTCAATAATGTTTAGAAAAATATTTACGTTAAAAATTCTTAGTTTTAATTCCGGGGTGACTTTGATAGTCATAGTTTTTTTTGTTAAAATCATATTTAAGATGTTCAAATATTATTTGTACGTTGAATGTACCATCACTAAAGAAGCTGATATAGTTTTTGAGAAAAAAAATCAATGTTTATATTTAGTTAACTAAATGTATAAGCTTTTAAGCAAAATACATATAAATTTTAGGTAAAATTGTTAAAAAGTCGGAATTTTGCTTGAAATTTGTTAAAACTAGTTTTGTTTATAAAATTATCGATTTATATTGCATTTTATACTGAATTCAAAGCACGAATTACAAGTTTTCACATTTTACATGAAATTTGTTCAACTGAAATTGCATATAAATTTGGAGATTTTTTTTAAATGTGTTTCAAAAATACATATTATTTATTATTTACAAACTTTTTTAACCTTCTTCTAGTGGAAAATTGTCCAAAGAATCCGAAAATGCATTCCATTTTCCGATTAAAAATAATGTTCATTGGGAAAATCATGACACTTTGAGAAGTTTAAAATAATGACTTTCATCAACATTTTCTTAACTATAGTTAACTAACTTTTTAAACTTGTCAAAATTTTATGAAAAGTTCTTCTTGAGGTACTTTGAACACTTCTCTACCACGGTCAGTATGTTTCTAAACCATTCCTTACGTATTTTGATAGTACTCTTCATTTTGCGGAAAAATCGCAAACCTATCAAAGTCACCCCGGCTATCAAAGTCACCCCGTTTTACGGTAACATGAATTCAGCAAATTGATCAAACCTAAGATGTACTTTAAAAAATCGGAAAATTCACATTTAATTTTTTACAAATTGTTGTAGTATTCAAACATGCATCAAATGAAAAGTTTGCTAATTAAAACGCTAGAATATACAAATTTAAAGAAGATAATGTTAACTACTGTAGACTAGAATAAATAAATTAAAAGCAAAATTTCAGATTTCAAGCCAAATTCAAAAAAAATAAGCAGAAATTGTCAAAAACGCTTCATTAGCCTTGTACCACTGTTAAAAATAAACCAAACATTAATGAAATTTAATATTTTAAAATATTTTTAAACAAAAATAAATACACAAAAAACTCTCTGGATAATATTTTCTAGCATCATTTCCTCAGGAAAAATACTGAATTCGGCATGATTATTTCATGTTCCTGTATGAAACTCAGTATCAATCTGTTTTGATTTTTTTTGTGAGAAGCGGGTAAACAAGCCAAGTATTAACTGCTTTTCAATCCGTTTTAAAGATTGAAAGTTGTATACACAAATATGTTTTGTGAAATCGGCTTTTTTTCTTAAATTTTAATTTTTGTACTTTTCAATCCGGCTGAATTTTTTTTAGTGCCTTCGGTATGCTCAAAGAAGCCATTTGCATCATATTGTCCATATATTCCATACAAATTTGGCAGCTGTCCATACAAAAATGATGTATAAGTATTTAAAAATCTGTATCTTTTGAAGGAATTTTTGATCGATTTCGTGTCTTGGGCAAATTTGTAGGTATGGATAAGGACTACGCTGAAAAAAATGATGCACGGTAAAAAAAAATGGAATTTTCATTTTTTTCAATATAGTTATCAAATGCTTGGGATTTTTTCATACATTTTGAATGAAGTATCATTTTTTTTAATACTTAAAATTTTGACATAACTACATATTTACGAAAAAAAAAAAAAACATTCAAAATATCAGTTTTTTACAATGTGGATATCAAACCATCGGGATTTTTTTCATACATTTCGAAAGTTGTAACACATTTTTTGTAAAATACTAAAAAATTTCACAAAACGACGTATTTTCGAAAAAAAAATTGCTCAAAATTTCAGTTTTTCACAATATGATTAAATGATCGAGATATTTTAAGGAATTGCTTTCAACTATATTTTTTAAATACATTTTTTTAGAAAACTACGTAAATTTCAAAAAAAATAATGTTTCAAAATTTATTACATTCGAAATGTTTGAAAAAAATCCGATCATTTGTTACCCAACTGAAATTTTGAGTGTTTTTTGTTTCAAAAATACGTAGTTTTGTGAAAATTTTGAGTAATTTCATAGAAGGTTGTTGTTACAATTCGAAAAAAAAAACCGATCATTGGATACCCATATTGTGAAAAACTGAAATTTTCAGTCTTTTTATCGAAAATACGCGTTGTGAAAATTTAAAATTGTTTAAAAAAGTTGTTATTACATTCGAAATGTATGAAAAAGTCTTTATAATTTAACAACCATATTGCACAAAACTGAAATTTTGAGTATTTTTCCGAAAATACGTAATTTTGTGAAAATATTGAGAATTTTCAAAAAAAAAATGTTATTACATTCGAAATGTATGGAAAAGTCCCAATCATTTGATACCTATATTGCAAAAAACTGAAATTTTGATTATTTTTTCAAAAATACGTTGTTTTGTGAAAAAAATCAGTATTTTCAAAAAAAATTGTATGACATTCAAAATGTTCAACCCATTGCAATAAGAAATATTTTGATGATTTTTTATAGCGAAAAATTGCATTTTCAAAATACAGGACAAATACGGATTTTTGTAAACATTTTCATGTAACTTTGATAACAATGGATAGCGGCAACCATCCCGATTCTAAAACACTATAATTTTTTGATGTTTGCATGATTTTTTATTCGATTATAGCCAATGTTTCCCATATAGCCAAAATCCTATAAGCTCTGTGCTTCAGTTATGCACGCCTCGGTTTTGCCTCCCCCATATGCGGTGCTAAACCAAGGCATGACTGTACAACCGCCCGAGCAGGATGTCGTTACAGAATGGTAACAAAAAATGTCCCTCTTTGTTTTTTTGTAAAAAAATAATAACAAAACTCATTATTTGGTCTCCTGTCAATAAATTGAGTTATTTTTAAATAAAAAAAAATATTTTTTGTTCTTTTTGTACTTGACCGAATTTTTGTTTTTGTATTCCAGAACTTAACGAAATTAGACGAAATTTGTGTCCAAACCCATCATATCACATATCACCCATTGTTGGAAATGAGTGAGGAAGGCACCAACCACATAGGTGGATTAAGTTAGTTTTTTTTTAATTAATTTTAGGTTCAAAAGTGCCTTTTTTGGCAAACATTTTTGAAACTGTTTTAGAGTCCATAAAATGACCTAACTTCAATGAAGATCGGTGTTATAAGCATCCAAAAATATATATTCTATCACATTTTTTATCGTTTGCCTTAATTTGTTGAATGAAGTATTGAAGTTTTGTGAAAATTTTGAAAGTGACCAAACTTAGACCAATATTGTAGAAAGGATTCAAAATCAAAATGATTTTGCTATATTGCATTGAATGTTTAAATCTTAAGTTAAAAAAGGAGTAAAACAATTTCGTTTAATTTTCTTTTTGTTAGTTTTTAGAACTATCTTTTTTTTTTTTGTTGAAGACTGACTTAAATTAGACAACCAATAAAAATGGTAGCTACGGTGGAGTCGTTGGTCGGTGGTTGTACTCGCAATCCAAAGGTCGTCAGTTCGAACCCTGGGGTGGAAGGTTCGTTGGAGTGGAAAGAGGTTTGGGTGCTCTCCCCATTCAAGCCTTTAAACGCCTAGCTTCGAGCAAAAACTTGCCATAGAAACCACAAAAGATTCAATGCTCGATTGGTTCCTATCGAGAGACTCAATTGGGTCCGCAATTTTCATAAATATTACGGATGAAAATAGAACGATTTTAAATTTAGTTGCCACCCTGTTATCAAACTGCATCCGCTCACCTTGAACGTCGCAACAGCAGCAGCAGCCCCAGAGTTACATCGAGAGGAAAACTTTATATGACGTTTAATTTCCGATTCGCCAAGATTCCCGGGAGTCCATCAAGGAAGTTGAAGGAAAAAAAAAGAAGTTCCACCCCCAAGTACATCGGACTAGCTCCCACACCTGTCAGGAGAGGAGAAAAGTTTTTCTCGATTTTCCTTGGCACCGTCGAGAGACCTCTCGTAATTACTGGATTGGATTTAATTGCTTCGCGAAAAGGTTGCACTTTTTTGTTTCTTCCCTCGTTTTTCAAATCGACTCCCTGACATTAAACATTTGCGACGTATTTTGCGGGTGTTGCGCAAATCATCAATGGTTGTTCTCTGTATTTTCAGTCTGAAAAAGCGAAACCTGTCACAGCAGTGAGCTTAACTAATGTTAGGGGGAAGCTTCAACCGAAGAGTTTGCCTATATCGTTGAACTGGAGATGGCAATTGTGACAATCTTGGTACTGAAGACTGTTGAGTTGTGTAAAGGGAAAGATTGAAAATTAAACTTTTCAGTTGACCAAAAAAATTTCAACAGGACAACTTCCCTCCCATCGACGGTCCTTACAAACGACCATTTTCTTGAAATATGTTCCTCCAAAGCAGATTTTTCATTCCCAACTTGGCGCAATCACAACCTCTCTAAACAGAGTCATCTTCATCTACTCGACGGTGCTGCCAGCACAATCGAACCAGCGAGTCACATTTGATAAGCCATTTTAGGAAAAACGACACTCCAAGAGTTGCTGCCCAACCGTTGCAGATTATCTTGTCGTCGAGGTTTTTCCACCACTTGGACGGGTTTGGAGCGGGGAAAAAATTACAAAACAATTGCGCACAGAGCTTGAAAGCTTGGCCACAAGATTAATGACGGTTGCGGCAGAAAGCTCAAGCCAGAAGAGTTTGGGATTGGAGATCTCATGAAAACTGCGGTGACAACATCTTCGAATGAGTTTGTGAAACGCAGTGTAGTGAAGAACCTTTTTGGTTTGTTGGTGGTGTGCAGCCAGTTGCATACGAGAATGACATTTGAAAAGGGCGTAAACTATTTGAATATTGCTGTATCTCCAAGCCATTGCTTCGTTTCAAAAAGTAAAACCACATAAAAATTGTCCAAAAGCTGAAATCAAAACAAAATCCAACACATCACTGCTAACAATTACAACCTAATGGATACCATTTGGTCCCCTTGTTGGATCTAAATCAAGTGCAATAATTTGTCCAATTCGCCTCTGTGATGTAGTAATTAAAAACAACACCAAACTCAGGCGTTGTCGAAAGTTATCGTTTTATAATTGCCACAACTCAGCCCATTTCCACAGGGGGGGTGTTGCACGACAACTCCGTAACGCGCGTGAGAAACAGCGTAATTTGAAACGCCAGCCCCAAATAGTCCAAATCCGAGCCAGCTTTGCTGGGCTGGCTGCAATTGCGCCGTTGTCATTAAGCTCGGCAATCAAGGATTGGTCCACCTCTGAATAGCAGCATTAGGCACTAGGCACTGCAGTAGCTAATTACAAATGACCAATATTTTACCACAAATTTATTCCCATTTGAAAAACATACCAGCGACAAACTTTAGGCTTAGTAAAAAAGAAGAAATAAAAAACAAACTATCAAATTGCGCACAGCTCATTGTCGAGTGTGTATGTTGTGTTGACCTAGGATTTCGTAAAACTGTGCCCCATTCCGGGACATTTATCACACCGGTTCTGATCTTGCAGTGCGGCCTGCTCTGCAGTGACAAAAACAACAAACCTCCGGGCAGCTGACCAGAGACACGGAAAAAAAATTAAAATCATTCATCTTGCTTCGAATGACTTTGAGTCTGATTTCTGACTTCTGACTTCTGACTCCTGACTTCTGACTTCTGACTTCTGACTTCTGACTTCTGACTTCTGACTTCTGACTTCTGCCTTCTGACTCTGACTCTGACTACTGACTTCTGACTTCTGACTTCTGACTTCTGACTTCTGACTTCTAACTTCTGCCTTCTGCCTCTTGACTTCTGACTTCTGACTTCTGACTTCTGCCTTCTGACTCTGACTCTGACTCTGACTACTGACTTCTGACTTCTGACTTCTGACTTCTGACTTCTGACTTCTGACTTCTAACTTCTGACTTCTGACTTCTGACTTCTGACTTCTGACTTCTGACTTCTGACTTCTGCCTTCTGACTCTGACTCTGACTCTGACTACTGACTTCTGACTTCTGACTTCTGCCTTCTGCCTTCTGACTCCTGACTTCTGACTTCTGACTCCTGACTTCTGCCTTCTGACTCTGACTCTGATATCAGACTCGTCAAAAAAGCTACCTGACTCCGCAGTCCTTTTTTTCCGTGCAACCCCACCTAAAGGCGCATTAATTTATGACATTTTCCTCCAAATGTGATCAATGGCACAGCAGCGCGAAACCCCCCGTTAGAAGTGCATGTTGACATGTGGTTCTGCAGGGGCCATGATCCTAGCCACAAGAGCAATTAGGCGTGTGTATCAGGCGCACCACCCCCAGAGACCTGGTGCTGGTCAGCTAGAATTGACAAGCCTTGAACAAATCGACCAAGCCCCCTTGAACCAAGAGAGTACAGTTACCCGTTCTTTCCGCCATCGCCATCGAATTGCTAATTGAATTATTGCCACTAACGAGCTGTTTAGTGGTTGCCTCTTGTCCGGGTTTCGCTGATGACGGTCGGTGTTGGCTCTCGATTAATTGAAACACCTCTTCAAAACCGGTCCCGAAACGGATTGGTGTGGGCCCCGAAGGTTGGCGGGCAACCTTGGGTGAGGCGTGAAGATTGGAAAAATCCTCTGCAAATAGTGTAACGTGGCGAAATTTGGATCCCCTTGCGTCGTGGTTGTGTTTGTTCAATTTTATAAATCAAGGAATGTAATCTTTAGGCCATTCCCAAAAAATTGCTTACGTGAAACATGGTGTCTACTAATTTTTGCATTTTATGCTGTCTCCACCGAAATAACTGGATAAACTCAACGTTTGTACCCGTTACCCGGGCAGACGGTAATAACAAAATTCATGCAATTTCAATAACAAATACTGTTAAAATAACAGAAAGTGTTATGGAATATTTTGCAAAATCCATTTTTGCATAAGAGTCGAATAACAGTTCATGTTATCATAACACAATTTGTTATTGGTCTGATATTGATTGAATGCCAAAACAATTTTGGAATAACATTTTTTGTTATGCAAGAACATCGCCAACTGTTATTGGGTTGATCGGATTAATTGTTAAAATAACAAAAAATAATAAGAAAGATTTGTTCGAAGAATAAATAAAAATGTTATTAGTCTGTTACTACAATAACAATCAAATAACAAAAAATCACAACGACGAATAACAAATCTTGTTATAAATAAAAAACAATTTTTAAATATCAAATATTGTCATTCCCAAGTTATTTCCGTCTGCTCGGGTAGTTTGACAAAGACATCTGGGAATGAGTACATCTTTTATGTCAGGAAAAATGTGTAGTTTCAATTCTAAAATTATGTAAATTTATCATTTTTTCGTTGTAATGCCACTTTTTTAATCTTAATCGTCGTAATATAACATCATAAAAGAGGTAATATTAACCCTCTACAACCCTTCCTCGCCTCTAGACAAGTTTCGATCTAAAGAAAATGCAAAAATCATATTTTCAACCAATTTTTAATCTTTAAAGAGCATTAGAAAGAAGAACTCTTTACATGTTTTAAAATTTTAGGGTTAGAATTTTGACTTGTTTTAAGTAATTTTGTCAATGTTTTAAAAAATGTTTTTTTTTTCTGGGGTCAACTTTGGATGTGCTTTTTATTTACATTTCCTATATGTATTTTAAATAAAATGAAGTATGCAGTAATTTTTGTTGTGTCCCAGACTATGCCTCTACGCTTTTTTTTACAATTTTAATTATAACCATCGGGATATAAGCGTACAGTCGAGTCCCCATTTTACAATAGAGCAGTTCTCTAGGATTTTGGTCATTCGATTTTTTTGTATTTTTTAATCCGACTGAAACTTTTTTGGTGCCTTCGGTATGCCCAAAGAAGCCATATTGCATCATTAGTTTGTCCATATAATTTTCCATACAAATTTGGCAGCTGTCCATACAAAAATGTTGTATGAAAATTCAAAAATCTGTATCTTGTGAAGGATTTTTTGATCGATTTGTTGTCTTCGGCAAAGTTGTAGGTATGGATACGGACTACACTGGGAAAAAATAATACACGGTAAAAAAATTTGGTGATTTTTTTATTTAACTTTTTATCACTAAAACTTGATTTTTACACTTTTTAATTTTTTTTTTATTTTTTGATATGTTTTAGAAGACATAAAATGCCAACTTTTCAGAAATTTCCAGGTTGTGCAAAAAATCATTGACCGAGTTATGAATTTTTCAATCAATACTGATTTTTTCAAAAAATCGAAATCTTGGTCGCAAAAAATTTTCAACTTTATTTTTCGATGTAAAATAAAATTTGCAATCAAAAAGTATGTTGATGAAATTTTGATAAAGTGCACCGTTTTCAAGTTAAATCCATATTTAGGTGACTTTTTTGAAAATAGTCGAAGTTTTTCATTTTTTTTAATTAGTGTACATGTTTGTCCACTTTTGACAAAAATATTTTTGAAAAGCTGAGAAAATTCTCTATATTTTGCTTATTCGGACTTTGTTGATACGACCTTTAGTTGCTAAGATATTGCAATGCAAAGGTTTAAAAACAGGAAAATTGATGTTTTCTAAGTCTCACCCAAACAGCCCACCATTTTTTAATGTCGATATCTCAGCAACTAATGGTCCGATTTTCAATGTTAAAATATCAAATATTTTTTAAATTTTCCGATCTTTTCGAAAACAATATTTTCAAAATTTTCAAATCAAGACTAACACCTTTTAAAATGTTAGTCTTGATTTGAAAATTTGGAGCTTTTTTTTTCAGTCTCCAAAATTTATTGCACAGAAATTGCAAATAATTGCATATCTTTAAAAATAAATTTCCCTGCTTTTATAATAAATGGGCTTGATTATTTTTATCGCACAAAAATTGCTATATCCAAGGAAATTCCACGGAACGTCAAAAATATTTTTATGACCATGATTTTTTTTTTGTAAAATTGCTGAGAGTCATTTTATTAGTTTAATTAATGTTATTATTCAATCAGCTAAATTTTTTCTTGATTTATATAATTGAACCAGCCACCTAAGAAAATCTAAACATATGATTTAAAAAGAAATTGACAAATTTATAACCAATTTGAACATTTTTGTTCTTTTTTAAACAAGTTAGAATATTTACTCTGATTTGCTATTTCATTTAAGTTTGAGATTTGCTCCGATTTTTATGTAAAATTGTCCGGGGAACACGATGGTAAAAAATGCAAAAATAGGGAATGGGTCAAAACCACATTTTCAAGCCTAAGCTGGGAGTTTTATTGTGAAACATTTTTTTAATCCCTAGAACAATTTGCTATAACATGAAGCCTGAAGAAAGTGATTTGCTAAGTAGTTGGAAAATCATGAGTAAATGAAAAAACAAGTTGCTTAGAAAATCTCAAAAAAGAGGGTGATGCCAAAAATCGTGGAATGGTCCAAATCGGTGAAGGTCGAGTTCAAAAGTCTACTCACTTGACATGGAATGACTCATATAACAACAGCTTTGAACTAAAAAATAAACTTTAGATTTTTAATGATCACGGCGACCATTAAACCAAAGCATCAAATTTTGTTAAAAATCTCGGGACTCGGGAAAAAAATATTTTTAAGATAAAAAAAATATCATTATGTTGAAATTATGTTCAATTAAGGGAAAAAATGCAATCTTTCCTTCTTTTCCATTTTGGGATGACTTAATAAGGCCATTGCAAATATCTTTTGAAGTTTATGTCCCTCAAACAAATAAAAAAATATTAAAATTTAAATTAAATTGGTATTAAAATAATGAAAGTGTTTTAAAATGCATTTTACACCTGACCAGATGTTTAGCAATCTTTAGTCTTTAAACTATCAAAGTATTGCGGAAATATTTTATGTCGAAAAAAAATTGCAGCACTGTACAACAGTATTTCACAAAAAAAACTGAAATATTGTCGTATTTCAAATAATTTTCAGTTCATTAATAGTAGTTTATGCAACAAGTTGCAAAAAGAGGATTTTTTCAGCACGAGTCATACATTTATCCAACGAGGTTCACCGAGTAGGATAAATACGAAGAGTGCTGAAAAAATCAGGTTTTGCAACGAGTTCCATACAACATTTTATGCAATTCCAAAAAACACACACTGAGTGAAATTTTATGTCAAATTTTCATGCATTTTGTCAATAAATCGTTTAAATCAAAAAAATGTTGAAAATTGTTACTTTTCGAACCAAGTGCTGAAAAGTTCAACTTTTTAGCACCCATTTGAGTGCTGAAAAGTAGAACTTTTCAGCATTTATTTTGAAAAGTGTTGCTATTCGATTCTGTTATTTTTGGTACAGAAAAGTAGGCTATTTCGTCGTTCAAGAATGACAGGAAAAGTAAATAGTTTCACGACGGAATTGCAAAACCTCTTTTTTTCAAGAAAATTTTTAAGTTTTTTGAAAAAAAAAATTTTTGTCCCCTGATTTTACGTACCAATTTTGAATGGGAGAGTGGGGGAGGGGGAAAGGCGACATGAACTTCCAAAAAATATTTGCAACGGCCTAATTAAAAAATTTCTACATTTGTTAGTTAATGTTAACTTTTTCTAAATGTATTTTTTCCATTCAATTCTTGGGTTAGTTTTCAAAAGGTCCTATGCTACAGTTGTAAATAAAGTCGTTTTCCGATCGGTCTTCGAACAATTTAGAAACAATAAAATTAGATCTATCAAAGTGTCGGTGAACGCTGTGGCTGTTACGACCTTTTGCAAACTAACCAAATAATTCTTCAAATTTTGAATAAGACGTTTTCCAATTTAAAACTATTGTAATTAAAATTAAAAGGCATTGTGAATTATTCTTTTCATTTAAAAAGGTTGTTTAAATTCACTTTATTTCACATAATTATCATATTTGACTAATTTCAGGATGTCGTGAAAAAACACTTTTGCTCAATAATAATTTTAAAAATAGTATGAAAATTTTTAAACCAAGGATTTTTTTTTCGTTTTGCTGTAAAAAATTTATTTTGGTATTTAATGATGATTGTAAAACAACGTTACTGAGTAATTGACAATTTTTTAAACAATTTATAATTCAAATTCATGTAATTTAAGTTTCAATTTTGTTCAAGTTTTTGTCTTAACCCATTCCTCCTGTCGAATATTTTTATAAAATAAGAGAACAAAAAAGTTTTTTTTTCTCAAGAATAAATTCAGAAACAAAATATTTTTTTATGAATTGACATTTTAAATTTCAGACAGTATTTTGCGATTTTTTGTTATTTTGTTAATTGGGCTAGAAATTAAAAATTTGGTTTTTTATGCAAGAATCCAAAAAATTAAAATTAGATTAAAAACAAATTCAATTCTATCAATTAAACATATTAACTCAATTGCATCAAATTTCACAAAAATAAGTTGAAGTAACACCCTGCAATCGCTGATTACGAAGAAGATTCCCTCGACCTTGTTCGAAATTTTTATGCGACTCATCGTCTGAAGGGCCTGCCCCAGGACTAGAATCGGCAATCGTCAGCTTAGTGAGCGGGAACGTTCCATCAAAACTATAACCTTTCCTCACCGGGTGATACGTGAGAGGAATATCCTAAATCTTCGAGTCCTGCTTTGATGGTCCAATGCGAATAATGATGATGATTTCAAGATTTCCTTGAGTGTTGACGAAGTGGGGTGGATTTTTCAGAAAGATTATTGAAAACATGTTTTGATTTTGAAAGCGGCCTCCGGTTTGGATACATAATTCCTAATTTGAGCAGTCTGATCTTATTCAATTTATAAATGATATCATTTTGGGGCAATCCTTTTTTTACAAGTAAATTAACTGTTTTTCTTTGTTATATCCAATTGCAGCACTTTTGAAATAAAAGCATCCAAAACCATTCAAAATTTTCCAACATTATTCATTTTATCACCATCCATTATCCACTCAAAGACCAAGTCACTTTACGCACTCAACTCAACTCATCTCTCAAAAGCTCAGAAAACCATAATTCCCGTTTCCGATTTGTGTGAGCACTTTTTTTTATGAACCACTCTCGGCAGCTGCAATTTGAATGAAAAAGTAAATTTAATTTCGCGTCCCGCACTTTACGATTATTACCGGTCGAAAGTTGCTTCCCCTCAAAAGAGAGCAAAAAAAAAAAAGAAGGAAACTCTCAGGGCAACAATTACAACCCCGCCATACAGTTGGTGATGGTGGTGGGGGGTGATAAAATTCTGTGTGTTTAATTTCATAACCGAAATGAGTGCAGTGATGGCAGATTTTGAACCGATTTTGGCAAGGGAATCAATCAAAATTCAAATTGAAAGAGTGTTGGGCAGTGTTGCCAGATTTGTTTGGCTGTCATTTTTATTTTCAAATTCAAAATTTGAATTTTACAAAACGAGCCACTCAAACAGTTTACACCCATATTTGGTTCTACAATTGCAGCGTAAAATGGAAAGAGTGCTCTTAATGAAATTAAAAACGTCCATTTGATTACGCGAAAGCACCGGGAATCGCATTTCACGATGCCAGAACATGTGTGCGCTTGTGTGTGGGTTACACTCTGTAACTGGTAACATACCAGAAATGTTATTTGAAAATTAAATCTCACGCTTCGCCGTGCACACCTCCTCACTCTCTTTGTCATCTCACACTGGAGCACACACGTTTAGTGACTGTTATTAAATCTCACGCTCGCGCACTGGATAAGCTGAGATTTGTTTTATTTATTTTTGTTTTTTTTTTGCATATTTGGTCAGCACTCCAAACATTCAAACGGAGTTTGTCTGAAAAGAAGAGTGCATCAGCGGAGATAACTCTTGATTACATTTCCATTATTGAAATGGGAAAAACCTGAAATAATACCGATCTGAAAAGTGGATCAAAAGAGAGTTAGCTGGACTACAATCTTTTTTATTTTTTTGCTAGTCGGGATTGGAGTTCAACTGATGCGTGACGCGATTTGAACTTATTTTGCTAATGGAATTGAGTTGATTCTGCTAAAGTGCAGTGAATCGGCAAGTTTATTCTTGCCTGACGTTTTAGAACATGTAAAACATTCACCAAGCAAAAGCTCGCAACCAAGAGCTGTCGAACGTCAGTTAACACTCCGATTAAATCCTTGAGCATTTCACTTTTGTAAGAGATGATATTGCATTTAATCGGACTTGTACGATTTCTTCAATAAAAGGTTCATCGCGCTCATCTCAATCGAATAATGGAAGGAATTCGATTCAATTATTGCTTCACACAATGAATTGGCAATTTGTATTTGCTGAATGATATTGGATTAAGAGATTTCAAATCTTGTGTTGAACTTGACATGAACTCGACATCAGTTTTCAATGAATATTCATCAGGTTCACATTTCTACACATTTTCATGTAATATTAAAAAAAAGGTAATATTCCACCTCCCAAATTTTCAACATTTCAAAATTCAACTTTTTTTCTGTGCGTCAATGATTGGTTTCAAACATCTTTATTTTAACTGTACAAAAAGAAAAAAATTAAAAAATTAGGCACAATACGCTTTAAAGAAGATTTCCATGTTTTCTTTTATCAGAATGTAAACAAATAGTCGGATTTTTTTGTTCAAAACATTCAAAAATGTTTTGTTCTGAAAAATGCAAAAAATGATACAAAAATCTCTATATAAATTCTTTTATACATGAGCACTTCTCTACGAAATCGTTCTTTTTGCTACAATTTTAATTTTTGTATTTTTTAATCCGACTGAAACTTTTTTGGTGCCTTCGGTATGCCCAAAGAAGCCATTTTGCATCATTAGTTTGTCCATATAATTTTCCATACAAATTTGGCAGCTGTCCATACAAAAACGATGTATGAAAATTCAAAAATCTGTATCTTTGGAAGAAATTTTTTGATCGATTTGGTGTCTTCGGCAAAGTTGTAGGAATGGAAATGGACTACACTGGAAAAATATGATACACGGTATAACATTTTTGGTTATTTTTCTATTTAACTTTTTGTCACTAAAACTTGATTTGCGAAAAAAAAACACATTTTTTAATTTTTGATATGTTTTAAAGGACTTCAAATGCCAACTTTTCAGAAATTTCCAAGTTGTGCAAAAAATCTTCGACCGAGTTATGAATTTTTTAATCAATTCTGATTTTTTTTTCAAAAAGTCGAAATATTCATCGCAAAAAATTTTCATCTTCATTTTTCAATGTAAAATCAAATTTGCAATCAAAAAGTACTTGAGTGAAATTTTGATAAGGTGCACCGTTTTCAAGTTTAAGCCATTTTTAAGTAACTTTTTTGAAAATACTCGTAGTTTTTAATTTTTTAAATAAGTGCACATGTTTGCCCACCTGTGAAAAAAATATTTTTGTAAAACTGAAAAAATTCTCTATATTTTGCGATTTTGAAACTAATGATGCAGAATGGCTTCTTTGGGTATACCGAAGGCACCAAAAAAGTTTAAGCCGGATTAAAAAATACAAAAAAAATCGAATGACTAAAATCTGAGAGAATTGCTCATGAATATTTTGTGTCAAGGGGTTATTTTTAAATCCGAAACATCTGCTAACTTTTCAGTAACTATCTCAAACAAAATTATAAGCTTAATTTTGTGATTAATTTAAGCACATTTTTTATTACCAAGAAATTGTAATTTTTTGTATTGCTGTGAAAATTTTATGTTACATACAGTCAAAATATTAAAAAAAAATTTGTCTAAGCATGTTTCATAAAACTATAAAAACCACAAAGAAAAAAATCTATACTATAAAAGTAAAGCTTTCATGTAAATAATGAGTATTCCTTTTATTATTTGAAAATGTTATCTCATTTTATACACGTTAGGAAAACAGTATCAATACTGATATTATTAAGCAATATTTTTCACCTCTAGACGGGTTTTGATAAAAAAAAATCATTTTAGGATTACCTATGCTGTGTTTATTGACTAGTATTTTAAATATTTCTAGAGAAAATAAGTATGTCTCACAACATGTTTTGACATAGTTTGATGAGACTTGAAAGCTAAATTAACCAAAAGCTTGACATATACAAAATTGAAAAAAGACAAACTTCAAAAAAGAAGCTGAAAAGTATTACAAACAGTAAATATGCAAAAGAAAATGAAAGAAGATAGTAGAAAAAGCCTAATACTAAGAAACACAGAAAGTTAGCTAGATAAATGCAATAAAATATAGAAAAAATGAATGAAGAAAATTATAAAACAAATAAAGTAAAAATTTTAGTGTTACAATAATTTGCTAAAAATGATTTCCTAACCATAAAAAAATTCGAAAAAAATACTTCGTTAGAACGTAAAATGAACTACAGTAAAAATTATAATTTGTTTACTTATAAAAAAAATATAATTTTTCATTTTACCTTATGAATTTATTTAACAGTGAAAACAAAAAAAAAATGTCAGCTTAAAAGTAAATCGTAGAACAAATTTATGTAAAATCGTCTCCAAAATTTAAAGTCAAATTATAAATACATTTAATGTATGGCCTGGAGCACAAATCGGCACTTTTTGTTTGCGAGCTTTAAATTAAAGAAAAAAATATATGCAAACTGTTGAATCCCAAAAACTATATGGCAAATATAAAAAAAAAAAACACAACCTGATAATTGGAAAAAGTTTTCTATATTTGGAAACATCATAGCAGTATTTCCATTTGATAAGAACCTAAATCGAAAAAAAGTTCTCCGATCGGGCTCATAATTTTTGTTGGGGTTCCTTGGTCAGAATAATAAGACCCGTATTTTTTTGTTTGGCCAGTAGGGTGACCTACATCGTTCTAGGGTGGTTCATAAAATGACAATTTTCGTCATTTTTCGCAAAGCCACTTTTTTCAAAAAATCATCTTCTTTACGCCATTTCATCCGATTTTAGCTGTCTTAGATGCAAAAGAAAGGTAATGATTTTGGCTATTTGGGGGAAATAGTAAGAAGTTACAAAATTGTAGCTTAATATTTCAAAAAGTCGAATGAAAACTTAAAATGGCATTTCAATGTGTCTGGACCAAAGAGCCTATGTCTGAAAATATTTTTGTGGGATTCCTCTGAAAATTTCACAAAACATATAAAAAATTGGCGATGTCTAGCCGTACGTTTCAAAGAAATGATTTTTTCAAAATAAAAACTGAGTTTTTTGACGCACCACGCGCAAAAACAGGAAAAATTACGAAATCGACAAAAAATCAACTGAGCGTAATATTCAATGTTTGGCCCTTTTAAAATGTTAGTCTTGATTTAAAAAAATCAATTTTTAAAAATAGTGACCATGAGTAACCATTTCTAAAAATATTTTTTTCGAAAAGATCGGAAAATTTCACGAATGTTTCATGTATTAACATTGAAAATCGGACCATTATTTGCTGAGATATGGTCATTAGAAAATGGTGGGATATTTTGATGAGATTAAGAAAATTTCAATTTTCGTGTTTCTTTTTCTTAAAGCGGCTCTATCTCAACAACCCGAGGTCCAATCTTCAATGTCTCTTTGACAGTTTTATAGCAAATTTTCTGAGCTTTTCAAAAAAATATTTTTAGAAATGGTTACTCATGGTCACTATTTTAAAAAATTGAAAAACTGCATATATTTCGCTAAAATCAAACTTTCGGTGGCTATATCTTGAAAACGGAGCCCTTTATCAAAAAATCGATTGCAAATTCAATTTTGCATTAAAAATAATGTGAAACTTGTTTTTGCATAAAAATTTGGATTTTTTCCAAAAATCACTGTTTTTTCAAAAATTCATAACTCGGCGGCAGATTTTTTGACCAAGTTTCGCTGTGGCTCAAAAGTTACGGATTTTTGTCCCTTAAAACAAATCAAAAAATCTCGAAAATCAAAAAATACGTATTTTGGGAAATTGAGTTTTAGTGAAAAAAAGTTGATAAAAAAATCAGCAATTTTTTTTCCGTGTACCTATTTTTTCTCAAAAGTCCTCAACAATACCTACAACTTTGCCGAAGACACCAAATTGATCAGAAAATTCACTCAAAAGTTACAGCTGTTTGAATATTTAATACAAAGTTAAAGTCAAATAAAAAAAAAATACAAAAATAAAAATGGTCGAAATCAGCCGATTTCGTAGAGAGTTGCTCAACTGTTTTCACTAAAACTGCGATACCTTCAAAATTTCAGTGATGACCTATACATGTTTGGGCACCAAACTCATTTACGAAAATTAGTTTTTTTTTTCTTTTTTTTATAATTTTCCTGTTTTTGTGCGTGACGCGTCGAAGAAATTAGCTTTTAATTTTTTTTCAAAAAATCATATCTCGAAAACGTACGGTTCGGCATCGCCAATTTTTTAATATGTTATGTGAAATTTTCCGAGGAATCCGATAACAATATTTTCAAACACAGGAAAATGTTACGCTAGATAGCCAAACTCATTACCTTTTTTTTGCGTCTAAGACAGCTTAAATCGGATAAAATGGCGCGGAGATATGATTTTTTGAAAAAAGTGGTTTTTGCGGAAAATGATGAAAATTTGCTACCCTAGCACGATATATACTTTAATGGCCAATCACAAAAAATACGGTTCTCATTATTTTGGCCAAAGAACACGTAGAATAGTTTTGAGCCCGATCGGAGAACTTTTTTTATTTAAATTTAAATAAAACAAGAATTTTTAGGGCTAATACACATAAAAATTATTTACATTAAAATGAATACTTACAATAACAGTATTGAGTATCTGAAAAAGAGAAATGAAAAAAAGTAGTTAGTTAAATCCCTTCAATAAAATTTCATATTATTCACTCGAGCATACATCAGATAATCCTCCGGTGACCCAATCAACGCACATATCCTCCCTGCAAACAATGAGTACGTTACTTTTCTCACAAGTTATCCCCTTTTTTCTTTTCCCTACAAAAAAAAAAGAAAAAGAAAATCCTGTCACCGCCAGCGTTCCCGGATCTCATTTTCCGGACACGTTCGCAAATTGCTACCTATTGTTATCCCTTCGGCTTCGTCTTCGGTGTGGAGCACATTGTGTTTGCCTGCGTGTCGTGTCGTACGAACCAAGCAAAAACCGATTATCGTCTCCAGCAGACGAAGAGATGATATAATGTCCCGATAATAATAATCCTCCAGGAGCCATTCCCCGCACAAAACAGGTACTTTCCTCCTCCACTTTGCTGGACAAGTTGGAGTAGGAGAAGTTGTTGCTGTAGTTTTATTGGTATTATCGGCGAAAGAAAGAGAAAGTTTAATGCCCAGTCGTTAAACTTCGGTTCTTGGCCGAATCAGTGACAAGTTGGACAAAAGAAAGAAATCCGTTCAGAATCGGTAATGATGATGACAAAAGGCGATGATTAGTTTTATTGTCTGAATTTATAATGAAAGAATTTAGCAAAAAAAAATATGAATTTTGAAAAGAGTTGTTTTCAAATGAGTTTGAAAAAACAAGAAACTTTTAACCCGCATAACATATTGACAAAGAGAGAGAAAGCGTTCCCCCCATCTCTTCATGCAAATAAAACTTTCTACAACAATTGAAATTCTCATTGTTTGCTCGTTCTGGGAAACTTCTTTTTCAAGGCGAAATCGAAAAAAAAAGAATAAGGAGAAAGGATCTATTTTTATTGCCAAAGTTTCGACTCTTTTTTCTACCTCTCACAATCTGTGGCGCCATCTTGAATCTTTCTGGGAGGGGAAGGGAATCAACTTTTCTATGCAGAAAATAATCAAAAGTTGAAGCATTCGGGGTTGATAATCGAACGGGGGGAGTGGGGGCTTGATAAGAATTAGGGGAAGGTCCCCCTCCTTCCCAAGGGAAGGCTGATAGAGCTTATTTCTTGTACGGCGATAGCGATTTTAGAATCTCTATTGAAGGGGAAAGTTTCAACGAGTTCTATTTGTCTGAAATCATTTGCTGCCAATTGAACCAGCATTGAATTGTTCTAAACCAGTCTTGAAAGACTTGCTCTTAACAAACTATTACCTTGTGTATGAATTTACTAACAGCCATCATAAGTCTTCCTCTCGTCACCGAGCTCATCATATCATTTGTAACATTTCTAATTTCCTCATTAGCACCGGCCTGTCACTTTGACTGACAGCCAGCAACTCCATCCGTTTGCGAGGTAGGCTTTCAACAGACGGACTCCGGGGCTCAGGTCGATCTTAGTTGCTCGACATCAAGTTAATTGAATGCTTCGTCATAAGTCATCCTGCTTTTAATGAGGCACCTGGCAGCAGCGTTGAGAAGGGTTCAGCAAATCAGGTGGGCCGCTTTTTTTGCACCGAATAGTAAGCAAAGCTGTCAACTCTTTAAAAAAGCCACGAGGATGAGCCGCTTTCAACGGCAAGGTCACCGGTCTGAACCTCTCACTTCCTTTCTAAGTAGTTCAAACAAACAGCGAAATCAGGTCAATTCAGCTACTCTCGATATTGACCTACAGACGCGAGCCGCCAGACGATGATCTTAGGATTGACTTAAGCTGGTTGAAACAAAAACCAAAGCAATGCCAAGGAAGCTTCGTCAAAATACAGTGCAGCAGGCCTTGACTTTCCATTCGCGGAGACGCGGAGGCCGTCTAGCGGTTCTGCGCCGATCGATCACTGAGCAGGCCATGACAGTGAAACCTGGGCTGCATGAACCGGCTTACTTTGGCGAATCTTTAAATGGATTAATTACGGGGTTGCTGAGGAGAGCAGGTGAATGTGTAGAGTGAACCTAGAAAAATGAAGTGAATTGCTGAAAAGTTCGTTTAAATTCAACAAATCAACAAATCTACAAAACAAACGAAACGAATAAAACGAACAAAACGAACAAAACGAACAAAACGAACAAAACGAACAAAACGAACAAAACGAACAAAACGAACAAAACGAACAAAACGAACAAAACGAACAAAACGAACAAAACGAACAAAGCGAACAAAACGAACAAAACGAACAAAACGAAACGAGACAAAATTGACAAAATTGACAAAATTGACAAAATTGACAAAATTGACAAAATTGACAAAATTGACAAAATTGACAAAATTGACAAAATTGACAAAATTGACAAAATTGACAAAATTGACAAAATTGACAAAATTGACAAAATTGACAAAATTGACAAAATTGACAAAATTGACAAAATTGACAAAATTGACAAAATTGACAAAATTGACAAAATTGACAAAATTGACAAAATTGACAAAATTGACAAAATTGACAAAATTGACAAAATTGACAAAATTGACAAAATTGACAAAATTGACAAAATTGACAAAATTGACAAAATTGACAAAATTGACAAAATTGACAAAATTGACAAAATTGACAAAATTGACAAAATCGACAAAATTGACAAAATCGTCAAAATTGACAAAATTGACAAAATTGACAAAATTGACAAAATTGACAAAATTGACAAAATTGACAAAATTGACCAAATTGACAAAATTGACAAAATTGACAAAATTGACAAAATTGACAAAGTTGACAAAATTGACAAAATTGACAAAATTGACAAAATTGACAAAATTGACAAAATTGACAAAATTGACAAAATTGACAAAATTGACAAAATTGACAAAATTGACAAAATTGACAAAATTGACAAAATTGACAAAATTGACAAAATTGACAAAATTGACAAAATTGACAAAATTGACAAAATTGACAAAATTGACAAAATTGACAAAATTGACAAAATTGACAAAATTGACAAAATTGACAAAATTGACAAAATTGACAAAATTGACAAAATTGACAAAATTGACAAAATTGACAAAATTGACAAAATTGACAAAATTGACAAAATTGACAAAATTGACAAAATTGACAAAATTGACAAAATTGACAAAATTGACAAAATTGACAAAATTGACAAAATTGACAAAATTGACAAAATTGACAAAATTGACAAAATTGACAAAATTGACAAAATTGACAAAATTGACAAAATTGACAAAATTGACAAAATTGACAAAATTGACAAAATTGACAAAATTGACAAAATTGACAAAATTGACAAAATTGACAAAATTGACAAAATCGACAAAATTGACAAAATCGACAAAATTGACAAAATTGACAAAATTGACAAAATTGACAAAATTGACAAAATTGACAAAATTGACAAAATTGACAAAATTGACAAAATTGACAAAATTGACAAAATTGACAAAATTGACAAAATTGACAAAATTGACAAAATTGACAAAGTTGACAAAGTTGACAAAGTTGACAAAATTGACAAAATTGACAAAATTGACAAAATTGACAAAATTGACAAAATTGACAAAATTGACAAAATTGACAAAATTGACAAAATTGACAAAATTGACAAAATTGACAAAATTGACAAAATTGACAAAATTGACAAAATTGACAAAATTGACAAAATTGACAAAATTGACAAAATTGACAAAATTGACAAAATTGACAAAATTGACAAAATTGACAAAATTGACAAAATTGACAAAATTGACAAAATTGACAAAATTGACAAAATTGACAAAATTGACAAAATTGACAAAATTGACAAAATTGACAAAATTGACAAAATTGACAAAATTGACAAAATTGACAAAATTGACAAAATTGACAAAATTGTCAAAATTGACAAAATTGACATAATTGACAAAATTGATAAAATTGACGTAAACGTTTATTTTTCAAAACTCATCCCGAATCGGCAATCATTGTAGTCTGGACTTATGTTTTCAGAAAAGAGAAACAAAGTCACAACTCAATAGAATGTCAAACACTCGTCCGATCGACAGTTATTGGAATGTAGGCGAGGGCTCAATTTCAATTCCAATTATAGATTGACATTCATTGGAACAGATTTGGCGTTAGTTTTCATCAAATCAAACATGTGAATGCAATTAAAAATAACAAGAGGAGATTTGATATTACATGATTATTGGAAATAGAAATATGAAAATATTCGAGGCATTTAAAATTAAAAAGTTTTATCAATCTAATCCATTTAGCAGATTCAGATTTCTAAGTTTATGAACTTCAAGATTTCTTCAAAGCATTTCCACTCAAACCATTACAATTCTTCAAAACCCACCATAATGACCCCGTCAAGATCCCTGCTTCCTTCAAAGTGCGCATTGTCGAAGGCAAAACCGCCCCCATTTTCTGTCCAACAAAAGCCGTCAACCGCTTTGTCAAACCTCACAAACCAAAGCCGGGGGGACCCAGTGCACCGTAAAATTTGTCCGTGTTGCGGTTTTCTCAAATTAAAAACGGAAAATAATGCAGTTTTCTTTGAGTTTTCCCGAGGGGAGGGGAAGAGGTCGCCTCTTCACAGTCAGTTGCACGCATCAACGCAGGTTGCTAGGGGTGTTCAAATGTTCCTTTGCTAACGAGACCTGCCCTTAAAATTTACACAATGGGGTCGTCCCACGTTGCTCTGACAGGGATTTAAATTGATTTCATTATTTCGTGGCTGCAGCGCTCCAGGTTTTCCTTCCGGTTTTTTGACCAGCAGCAGCAGCAGCGGTTTGCACTCCTTGGAAAAGCTCCAGCAGAGAGAGACCACACTAATTGTGGCATGAATAATTATTTCGAATTTTTCCTTCCTTACTACTCCTTGTTGGACATGAAGAGCGACCGTTTCTTCCAACTCCACTTGAGACGACTTCCGCCTTCCAGTTTTGCCAAGTTTTTCGAAACCTGGTGAGGGGGATAGTAAGTCTCTCATTTGCTCGAAAAAAAGCAGAAAATTAAAATAATGGCACTACCGCTCTCGAGTGGCAGTGCAAATTTGTTCCACATTTGAGCAAAGAGAGTGCCATCAATTTCGCATCGCTCAGCGCAAAACTTAGCTTAGTGAGTGCAAACATCGGAAAAACTGAGTGATTTTTCCTCACTTTGCGGAAGATTCACGGCTTCACGCTTCACGGCACTTTTGATGGGTGGGACGCGAAAACTAGGAGGAATAAATCGGCATTAGCATATTTTTGCATAATTAGGGAAGCAGCTAGCACGGAGATTGGCGCGTTAATAGGTAGATGATTGCCGACGCGAGGCGCTTATTTCGAGGAAAAAGGCAAGACGGCTGACGTCAAAGGGTTCTTTTGCGGCGGGAAAAACTAGAGATCCTCTCGATGATGAGCGCTAGTTGACAGCGTAATGGGATCGGATAATTAATGGTGAGGCGAAGGAATGCGCTAAAAATGCGCCTAAAGTTAGACAAATGAGGTGAACGAAGGGATTGAATTGAAATTACGCGCCAATTACGGACTTCAAAGAGAAGGTGCTGATAATTTACAAACATCAAACTTTGAAACCTAAGTGCAGGTAAGTGTCTGTAGATTTTTGTATAGTTAATTCTATCATTTCTGTCATTATCTGTTTACAAAGGGTATTTTCTAAATCTTAATTGCTGTTTTGACATTCCAAGCAGTCTTATCTTCATTGTGAAAGCTTAACTAATGACGGAATGTTAATTATACGGCCAATTTTTGTTGTCAGAGTTCATTTGACTTATATCAGCCAAATAGTATGTGCGTGCTCCTGGTTTTGTTTATTTTTAGAACAGAGGGCTTTTGTTAATTTGATTTGGTTAACCGCGGTGGATTTTCTTGAAATAATTCGAACTGTCAAAAATCCACCAAAGCATCTACCGGTGGATATTTTTCTACCACAGATTTTTGTGCGATCAATGTGGTAGATGCTTTGGTGGATTTTTGACAGTTCGAATTATTTCAAGAAAATCCGCCACGGTTAACCAAATCAAAATAACAAAAGCCCTCAGGTTTCTTTTAAAACGTCAATATGCGACTTACGTCGATTTATAGAGATTTTAACTTTTCTAACTTGAAGAGTCATTACAATACGAAGCATTGTGTTCAGTTTCTAAGGAACAAAAATTAAAATTTTACACAAAAATATTTTTTTTTATTTCTGTAATTTTTTAATTTTATTTCAGGGGATTCTAGATTTTTGATTTTTTAAAAGTTAATTCTTAATTTGTGTATTACTTAAAAATATTTTAATCGAAAAATTCCAAAAATTTCCTATAATATTCAGGGTGGCCACTCAAGTCGGGAAATCGGGAAAGTCGGGAATTCTCCAAAATCCGCCAATAATCGGGAAAAAGTCGGGAATTTATGATTTTTTGTCAAAAAGTCGGGAAAAGTCGGGAATTATAAGCATGCTTGATTGAAAATTATTTTCTTAACTCTTAAATAATTTTGTAATATTTTGTACAATTCTGGAGTTTTTTTTAAAAGGTCCAATAAACCAAATTTTCAGTTTTTGCTTTTTGGGTGTTTTTTAATACCCCTGACTCAAGGCGGTTACAAAAACACCCAAAAAACAAAAACTGGAAATTTGGTTTATTGGACCTTTTCAAAAAAAACTCCAGAATTCTCAAATTGAATTCAATCAATTCTGCTTCAATAAACTTACTTTAAATTTAAGGTTCTTTTCACTATTTCTATATATTTGAGTATGGAAAAGCTGTTTAAGACATTCAAAATCTTAATTAATATTGGAGTCTTTGACACAGATCTTCATAATATTTTTCATGAATCATATGATCTCTATAAATTTTTGTTTATAATACAAGAGGTAAAGTTAGTAAAAACTATTGTAAAAATAGAGCCTTATGGCCAGCTTAGAGTTATGATTCTAATTAATTTTGTCACATAGATTGAATATTTGAAAACAGATTCTAATTTAAGTTTGGCAATGGTTTTTTGGTAAATATTTTTAATTGTTTAGCTAAATTCTTTAAGTAATTAAAATATGTTTTTTTTTAATGTTGCCGTTAAACTTTTTTTGTGAGTATGGTTAAATTACTAATATACATAAAGCTTGGTTTTCAGTTTTCGGAAAACTTAAATATCGAATAAAATCAAAAATTTAAAAACTTTTTTACGTTTTTGAAAACATAAAGAAAATTTTGAAATTGCAAAAAAAAATCCAAGAAATTTAGATTTATTGCAAAACTGTTTAGAAAAATTGTCTCTTCAAACATTTTGCTTAAAATAAGTGGTCATATCTAACTGAATGTTCATTGAAAAAAAAAACAGTTAAATACTGACCACTACATAAATTAACATTGAATTAAAAAAACAATATCAAAAATTATAAAATTAAAAAGGGAACCAGGAAAATTTTATTATGAATTGGTTGACATTTTTCTAAATCCTTTGAATGAATTATTTCAGGAATTATGTTTTAATCATTCTTTGATTTAAAATGATGATGAAGTTTAAAAAAAAATAGGAACGAAATTTTAAGTGCAGTTATCTTTAACTTTTTGTCATTTCCAGTTGAAACGAAGTATCAAAAACTATACTTTTGCCAATTTAAATAATAACATGGATGTATAAGTATTGCTGAAATTTCGATATTTTTTTCAAAGACTGATTGTTTTTGTTTCTACTCTGAATCATAATAATGAAGTTCCATTTGTGATGTTTTTTTCAATTGTTGTTTAGTTTCTGTATTTACAAAAAATGCCTATGCTTGGATTATTTTTAAATTAACTTAATTTTTTTACGGTGGTTAATATTAACTTTTCTTATGGAAAGTTTTTTGTTTGAAATCATTCTTGAGATAAGAAATGCGTATTATTTGAGCATTCTGGAAAAGTCTGGAAAAAGTCGGGAATTTGAAAATGGGATTTGGGTGGTCACCCTGTAGTTACTATTGGGTTAATTTTGGCCGATTTTTGCGTGACATACTTTATGGATGCCGCCAAAGGGTTATGTTAAACCATTCCTTAATATAAAAAAATAGAGTTATAGATTTGAATATTTCCATAAATTCTTAGATAATTTGGTTGGTTTCGCAGAATCTCAAGCTTGAAATTGCAAATTTAAGCTTAACATTTCATAATTCATATGATTTTTCAAAAACTTAAATATTATTTTTTTTTGGGTTGAGAATATTGAGTTTTTTTTATTTATTTTAAGATTTTATCACTAAAATATTTATTCTGCATTCTGAAATTAATTGAAAAGTTTGTCAGCTCCCATCAATAGTAATCTGACTTTTGGAAGTCTGTTGTGGGTTTTCTTTAGAAGAATTTCTTAAATTTACTTCAAAGGATAATTTCAGCGAGTTTTTAAGACTGAAGAGATTTATTTTTTATCAAGGAATCCTTAAAAAAAATGTAAGGGAAATTTTCGTATGTTTGGTAGGATAAACATTTGCTCCTAACTCCATCAAATTTACTGATTTTCACTATTTAAACAACTAAAGACTTTACAAAAACATTTGGTAGAAACTTGCTTGCTCCCTTCATATTGCGCAATTCATCACTCGATTTCAGTTGGAAATGTCTTTTATGAGCTGCAATTGAACGTCTATGTGCTGATATGGCAACATTAGAGGCACGATGGAGTTAGATATTGTTCCCCTTGTTGATATCTTTGTTTTAGCTTTGCGTAAGTAATATCTGTCAAATCTGTTAATTATTCAGTTTTTAAGTTATGTTAAGAGTTATGAAATATTATTGCTCTGATATTTCATGAATGCTCTACTCATGCCCCAATCTCTCAAAATTATCTAACAGTAAATCTGAACTCGAAGGCCTTGGAAGCACCATTTCCACTCCCTGATGAGTTCTAGAATTACCACCTATTTTGTTCACGCTCCACTTCAGCGCATCACCTTCTAATGATCGATGATCAAGAGATTTTGCCGACAGCATTCTACCACCTCGCATCGTCTAGTCGATTAATGTCACCTCAACGATCCACTCGTCGATTGCCCTAGATCTCCCTCAGACACTCCACCATTATAACTAATTGATCATGCCATCAACCACGAGTTGCAGTTGCACTCGATTCGAGAAGAGCCTCAATCTGTGACGTTGATTCGTCGCTGCAGTGCAACATCAGAGATTCATAGAATGCAAACATCGTCGCGGTCGAAACATCAACCCCTCAAAAATAGATATTGGAAACACCAGGTAGGAAAACTCAACATTCTGGGAGGGGGGTTGTTTGCCAGAAAAAGATCCTCCACATATGGTGCGGAGAGCCCCGCCGTCGAGTAATATGATTTGCATTTTGATTGGAATCGAAATTTACCGAAACTCAATCAATTTCCGTGCGCGTGGGGTTTTTTTCCGTGACTGACAGAAGGGGGTTCAAGTCAATTTCATTACTCATGAGTTTCGGGAGGCGTCACGCGACGAGACACGCGCGCGGCGATGTTTACAGGTGATACGCAAGAGTTGACAAGTTTGAAGGGGTTTCGTATGTGGAGATATCAACGGAAAGGTGACATTTCAGAATAAAAAGTGTGGCGGAAATGAAGCGAGAAATTCATCATCACTCGTGAAAGGATCTGAAAGAGTTTGATTGATTTGAAAGATTTGACTTTGAAGACTGTCATGATGATTGATCAAAAATACAAAAATACAAAAATATGAAAATACTAAAATACAAAAATGCAAAAATACAAAACTTTATTGTTACAGACATTGCAAAGTACTTTTTCAGAAAAAAAAAATATATTTCCTAACATTCGTATCATATTGAAAGAGATTTTGAAAATTAACGAGTCTAACCAACTTCTTCAAGATCTTGCTCAAGACATTTCTGTAATTACTGTGTCATCTTAGACGCTGCAATCACCGCGCAAACTTCGCAACAACCCATCTCAATATCAAAGTCACGAATCGCAAAACTTTTCCCCCCTTCAAAGATCTCTTCCAGACGTCCCGCAGCGCTCTAATACCAAACAGATTAAACTTTTGGCATCCTCCGAAAACCGCCAATCTGGATGCATGTGTCCCACCTCCCCAGAATGGCTCAACCCTTTGGCTCAGCAAACTTTTGTAAACTATCACCATACGACAAAGCCTTGTGCCAACAGATTAGAACACCCCGGCTGCTGCTGCTGCTTCCGATACTAGCTTCCGGAAAAGGCGATTAAGGCGACCTCCCCCTTAACCTCTTGCTGGTTGGTCGAGCTTGTTGGCAAACTCACGGTAATCACTTGGTGGAACAGTTTAAAATTTTATCAAGCTGGAACGATTCTGTGTGTGCCTTCAGGGGGCGAAAGACAATATTCAAATCTGACGAAGGTGCTCGGTCTGTTTCCTCCGGAGGGTCTGAACCAGTACGTGGTATTGGATGGTTATTACGGGGGAAAAACCCGACTTAATCTCATCTCTTTTTTGGAATTACCCCTTTTGGAGCTGGATATTGTGTATTTTTGGGATTTCTTTTTTTTTTAGGGTAAATTACCAATAGGGTTAATGAGGACCGCTACGAACTCATTTTGGAAAGTGGTTCCCTACGGGAATTGGATTTGTTTGTCGAGATAGTGGATCTAATGGTCTTGAAATGGACTGTTTAGGAAATTGCTCGATTTCGATCTCTATCACGTACTTCAATGATAAATAACTGTTTGAAGATAGGACATCTACCTGTCAAAGTCTATCTCTTTCACGATATTCCAGCTAATGTCCAATGGAACAAATGTCGCATACCCAGACAATTCATTTCCTTCCAAAGTCATTCAAAGACAATGGCTGACAGGTCATCCTTCCTGGAAAAGAAAAGGACAATCCAAAGACCAAGTGTCCATTTGTAACCGGAGTCGGAAAGGAACCGTGAATGGCTGGGCAAATTACGGCAAACTTGGAGAGTGCACTCATCGTCACTGATTTAGTTCGGCGAAAAAGCTTTCCACCCCTTTTTGATCCTGGCTGATGGGACGAGCGATGACATCAATCCGCATGATGAAAAGTGGTTGAAATTGGATCGAATCAGACTCACTCACAGCTGAATGGTGTCAATTGTTGTGCTATTTGAGGTAAACATTGAAACCCTCTAAAAAAAATACAGATAGCATCCTCCCTCTAACGATTGCAATCATAACTGAGATTGAGGGGTTGGAAGTGGAGCGTCCCTTAAAGGTCACAAAATTCTTAACTGTACAACTAGTCTTGTAAAAAAAGTCAAAAAGTTAAACTGTAGTCTGAGTCGAAGTCCAAATCCAAAAGTCTACATGTCTTTCAAGTCTCTCAAATTTCTAAAGTCTCTCAAGTCTCTCAAGATTCTCAAGTCTCTGAAATATCTCATATCACTAAAATCTTTCAACTCTCTCAAGTATGTCAAGTCTACAATTCTACAAAGTCTACAATTCTTCAAGTCTACTAGTCCACAAGTCTACAAGCCTACAAGTCTACAAGTCTAAAAGTCTACAAGTCTACAAGTCTACAAGTCCACAAGTCTACAAGTCTACAAGTCTACAAGTCTACAAGTCCACAAGTCTACAAGTCTACAAGTCTGCAAGTCTACACTATAAGTCTGCAAGTCTACAAGCCTACAAGTCTACAAGTCCACAAGTCTACAAGCCTACAAGTCTACAAGTCTAAAAGTCTACAAGTCTACAAGTCTACAAGTCCACAAGTCTACAAGTCTACAAGTCTACAAGTCCACAAGTCTACAAGTCTACAAGTCTACAAGGCTGCAAGTTCACAAGTCTACAAGTCTACAATTCTTCAAGTCTACTAGTCAACAAGTCTACAAATTTACAAGTCTACAAGTCTACAAGTCTACAAGTCTACAAGTCTACAAGTCTACAAGTCTACAAGTCTACAAGCCTACAAGTCCACAAGTCTACAAGTCCACAAGTCTACAAGTCTACAAGTCTACAAGCCTACAAGTCTACAAGTCTACAAGTCTACAAGTCTACAAATTTACAAGTCCACAAGTCTACAAGTCTACAAGTCTGCAAGTCTACAAGTCTACAAGTCTGCAAGTCTACAAGTCTACAAGTCTACAAGTTCACAAGACCACAAGTCCACAAGTCTACAAGTCTACAAGTCAACAAGTCTACAAGTCTGCAAGTCTACAAGCCTACAAGTCCACAAGTCTACAAGTCTACAAGTCCAAGTCCAAATCCATGTACATCTGCAAGTTTCAATATAGCTTTTGGTTTTTAAAATTTGAAGTCCGTAATTGAAGTGCAAACGCAATGCTTTCACAATTTTGAATTAAACATTCAGGTAATATAAAAACTGTAGAAACATTTCATGTGCACTTCAATTAGGGACTTCAAATTTTAAATACCAAGGACAACCTGTGCAGCCGATTGAAATTCTGAGTAAGTACAAATTGTGAGCAGGACATTCAGGATGTTAATGGTAAGTACCATCAGTCAACTGTCAAAATGATATTTCAACTATCACTGTTTTGATATTTCAAGCGTTCTCAAAATTTCCGCCATCAATAAGCCCTTCATCGTATTCCGCCGAAATAAAAACAACATTCAATCAGTTTCAATACATCGGCCCCTCTCCGTCATCAATCGAAAAGTGCAATTGAGTACGCGTCCTGTCCCGGCTCTGTCAACAAACGGTCAAAATTTATTTGCATTTCTGACATGACATGAGCCTCATCGCAGCTTCTGACACGTTTCGGCCTCAAAAAAACAAACACCGAAATGACTAATCAAGTTGTGCGATCTCAGCGATCTGACGAGTGTGTGCGATATAAATTTGAGTGACTCAAATTGGGGCTCCACTCCCACTTCACCCCCTTAATCAACCGCACCCTTATCGATTTCATTAAACTTGCACCGGCCCGTAAAATGGATAGGGTCTCTTCGGGGATCGTCCAAATTGCGCCGCCGGAAAAATTCGATTAACCCTCCCCGTCGCACCGTAATAAATTTATTAAACCTGCCCCCCACCTTAATATTTCGTCTTGTTGTTTACCCTCTACTGACCAAATTGATTTTTCTTGGAAATCTCCGCTAATTTCCTTGTATTGGTATTTTTTTTTTAAATAAGTCTACAAGTCCGCAAGTCTACAAGTCTTCAAGTCTACAAGTCTAAAAGTCTACAATTTTACAAGTCTACAAGTCCACAAGTCTACAAGTCTTCAAATCTACAAGTCCACAAGTCCACAAGTCTTCAAGTCTACAAATCTAAAAGTCTACAATTTTACAAGTCTACAAATCTTCAAGTAGTGGCAGTGCGTGGCCGAATGGTTACGCTGTCCGCTTTGTAATCGGATGATTCTGGGTTCGATTCCCATCTGCTGCAACCTTCCATCGGATGAGGAAGTAAAATGTCGGTCTCGGCCTTGGTTGTTAGGCCGTTAAGTCATTCCAGGTGTAGGAGTCGTCTCCATGCCATAAGTACAAACAACACACCAAACCAAGCCTACTTCGGTGGAATCGCTGGCGGCGGTTGGACTCGCAATCCAAAGGTCGTCAGTTCAAACACTGGGGTGGAAGGTTCTTTGGAGTAGAAAGAGGTTTGGGTGCTCTCCCCATTCAAGCCTTCGGACTTCAAGGTTCGAGCAGAAACTTGCAATAAAGACCACAAAAGACCCGGGGGTCGTTAATGTGGATGGTTTGATTTTTTTAAGTCTTCAAGTCTACAAGTCTGAAAGTCTACAATTTTACAAGTTTACAAGTCCACAAGTCTACAAGTCTAAAAGTCTACAAGTCTACAGTTTTACAAGTCTACAAGTCTTCAAGTCTACAAGTCTAAAAGTCTACAATTTTACAAGTCTACAAGTCTAAAATTCTACAATTTTACAAGTCTACAAGTCTTCAAGTCTACAAGTCTAAAAGTCTGCAAGTCTACAAGTCCACAAGCCTAAATATTTAGTCACATAAAACAAAGTTAACTTCGCCCCATTTTTTAAAATTATGATTCTTCTTTCGAATGCTTTTTGAGTATTCTAAAAATTAATTAAAAAGGGATTTTTGTCAATTAAAAAAATGAAGCCTTACTAAAAATGTTGGCTTGTTCAGGGTTAACCCCAAAAAAGTAGAAGCAGTAGTGGGAGGAGATCAATAAACTCAAGTGTACCTTCCACCACCACCGAAAACCTACCCGGGTCATCGTCCACCTTACGAAATTCCACTTATTAACCGGCCAAATCTTAACCTTAAAGGATGACGATAGGAGAAATCCAGAGGAAGGGGTCGGACTCAGATTAAAATAATTTTGTGCTATTTTCTCGGATGGAGTCGTGGGGGTTATGAAATTTAAGGATGCAAGAAATTGAGAGAGAGAGACAGAGCGAAGCAGGAGGGTGTTGGAATTTTTCTAACCTTTTCAAAGTAGCAGGCAGCTGTCAGGACGCGGGGGTCAGGAGGATAAGCGCGCGCTGAAAAGGATTTTCTTGAAAGGGGGGGGGGGGGGGAAGCCGAAGTTAGGAGCTAAAATTAAATTAAATCTCATAAAATCAAGCGAATGACATTTTTCGGAGCAGAATTTGGTGCGAGGTGAGCGAACAGGGCGGTTTAATTTATGCGTTTTCTTTGGTGGAAATCGAGGAGGGGACAGGGAAGAGTTAAATTTAGCGCAAGATTTTAAAACAGTGAATAAATTTGAATGACATTAAAAGTATCCAATTAAGTGTAACGAGATCATTTCAAAGTTGTTTACACAATCCGGTACAATTACAAACTGTAAAATTTGTGTTATGGCTCTGCTTAAAAAAATGCGTTAAATTATTGTTTCAACAGATGGGAAATGACATTTTTAAATATTGATTCTATTGAATAATTTTCAAGAATGCAGGTTCTAACACGTGCACTGATTTGATGTCGATTGGTGGCTATTTTGATCAAGATCTTTATTTATTTATTTTTTTTTCTAATATTGGTTTAAAAAATAAATATTTATGATCGTATAAAATTCCGTAAAATGCATTCAAATTAGAAAAAATGCAAAATTTTCGCAGATTAAGGCCGTTGTAAGTATTTTTCAATGTTTATGCCCCCTCCTTCAAAATTTGTCCAAAAAATCAGGGGGCTAAAAAAAATATTTTCAAAAAACTTCAAATTTTCAATGAAAATAACAGTTAAATCAACAAATATTTTGCATTTTTATGAAATTCCAATGCACCGCAAAAACTTTTTTTCGAGAAAATTAAATTTTCGTCAATGCTTAGATATTTTGGAAACTAATGATTGATCCACGCTCCATACAAAAAAGATGTTATTTGTATGAAAATTGTCCACGATTTCTGAAAATGTTTACACGTGGTTTGTGGATGGTCAAGAAATCATCAATTTATCCAAAATAAGTCAATTTAATTTATTCACATTTTTCAAGCTCATTTAAGCAGAATTTTTGTTTTCATAATCAATTTTATTTTTATTTTCAATGACATTCGTTTGAATGTGTTCAAAGTTTCGTTATTTTTCCAGCAAATTATGCTTTTGTAAATGAAAATATTTCTTAAAAAATAGTTCATTTAAGTAAACGTCAAATTTAATTTTCAATAGAAATATACCATGCATTTTGTTAAAAAATAAAATGCATCATTTTCGAGCTTAAGCCTACACAGAAAAAAAAGTTGAATTTTGGAATGTTGAAAATTTGATAGGTTGAATATTACCTCTTTATTTGTGTAATATTACATAAAAAATGTGTAAAAATGTGAACCTGATGAATATTCATCAAAATTGATGAAAATTCATCATTTTCTGTGTTAAAATTTATCATTTATTTTGCCACAAAATCTGTCACCATTTCCTGATGAATAATACCATCATTTTTTTCTGTGTAGTTCATGTGTAAATAAGACATATTTTCAAATCTTCATAAAAGTGTTTTATGTTGATCAATTTCTGAAAGTTTAATTTTATTTTTTTTTACCTTAGAAATCGGAATATAAGTTCCTGAAACACAGCCTTGCAAGAATAAAAAAAAAATTAATGAGGTTGTTCTTAGTGTCATCCAATTAGACTTTAATTTTTAAAAGGAAAAGCTTGACAACTTTTTAACGGATTTTAAATCGCAAAAAATTAAACATTTGTTAAATTTTTCGTTCCTTCCGACAAAAATATTTGAAATCTAGCCTAATATTTGAAAAGTGAAAAATCCATATTTAGAGGCTTTTCGAACAATAAGATCTTGATTTTGAGATAAAAAATCGTTTTTAAGCATTGAAAATCAGAGAAACTCAGAAATTATGCATTTTATCCAAAAGAAACTGTTTTTTTTCTTCAAACATTTTTTTTTCTTATAATTCTTAAAAGATTTTCATTTCCTTAAAAAATAACAAAAAAAAAAAACGAAAATAAGAATTTTTAGAAATTAATTAGGTGCAAAAAAGTGAAGAAAATAATAAACAATTTTTTTCTGAGAACTCTCATTAATAACTTCAGCTTTTCCGATGTTGAACCAAATAAAAAAAATATAAAAAATTAAATTTAAAAAAAACCTATGAATTAGAAGAAAATTGCTCACACGTAAATATAGGGAAGTCTGATTCTCGAGAAAGGATTCTGTAGACAAAATATGGTCACTTTATAAATTATTCCATTTTAAATCAAATTTTGTTCACTAAACGTTCGTAGCCCTTAAACCGAATTTTTATATGTTTTTGAAGACTTTAAAAAATACCTTTTGATCCACAGAGAAGTACTATTTTCAAAAATCTTGAAAAAATATCAAAAGAATGAAAAATCATTTTAAATAATAAAAACAAATTTGCATTCGAACAGCAATTAAAAAAAATTTGCATTCGAACAGCAATTAAATTTTAAATTTCGATAAAATACTCTGTTTCCATCTGGAAGCCACTTGATGGTATTTTTAAAAACTATTTTTTTAAAAACTACTTTGACTTTGCAAAAAGAAAACTAACAAACATCCAATTTTCAAAAGATTATTTCAGTTCTGTTGGAATTTGAAATACTGTTGGCAATGGCTTTTTTGTTGCAATGACTTTGTATTTGAGAATTTCTGATAGGTTTATAACAAGAGAAATCAACTGCTTGGCAGATTGTTTCTATTCTGTTAAGTAATTTCTCATCTGGAATGATAGGAATACAATTTTCGTAAACAAGATAATATGCATTTCCACAATTGCAATTGTTCAACAAATTTTCGATAATCGCTTGAAATAACTACACGAAATGTCTAAATAAGGCTCATTTGGACTTTGGACGAATGGTTTTTGTCCATGGATCAAGATGCACTAAAAAGGGATTTGTTTCGAAAAAATTGCCCTTTTTTAATATTTTTTTTAATGCATTTTATAAAAAGGAGAAATCCTGAATATTTAAGATTCACTGAGGATAAATGAGCCAAATTTAGATTTTTTTTAAATTTTTCAAGAATGATAAACTCAAATTTAAAAGTGAAAATTTGAAGTTGTGCCCGCTAGTTTTTTTTAAGTAGCTTAGATCTCCCACAAATGTAGTCATAGCTTGGTTTTTATTCCACTTTAATAATATTTTACTTACGAAACATTGTTTTAAAGTTTCGAAATTTTAAAAATACAGCTTGTATATTTTACTTCTAGGGAACAAATTTAAACAAAAATGAAACAGCTCAAGAATGTATCGACTATTTGGAATGTAATCAATAATTCTCAGCTGTTTCTCAACAATATCTTCCCATGACATAATCTCATGTTTGAGACAGAAAGTCCCAAAATATCACATTTCCTGTCTAAATTTAAAATGCATTTCACGTTTCCTCTCTCCCCATTCCTATCGCGAGCTATCCCAATCCTTAAAACCATATGCCACCGCAAATTTTTCTTAGTTTTTCCAAGACAATTTTGTTTCAACCCTTTCCCTGCCTCGTTTGAGCTGATCCCAATGAAATATCTCTCTCCGTCCCGTCCAAAAAAATCCAAATGCAGCCAGACAAAAGCTACCACGACGCGAGCTAAGAGAAATGATTCCTCATCCATTCCTGCGCCCGTTGAAGAGAAAACCCCACAAGAATTGCACCAGAAGAAAAGTGTCATCTTACAATTTTCCGCGTCCCACGTAAGCCAACATATCAGTTTCCTGCCGGAAGCAGGCGACACGGGATTTCGAAGGTTAAAATTTATGATGCCTTTCCCACTTTTGGGTTGGCAATTGAATTGTCACTGGCGCGAAAATTTTCCTCCCGCGGTGTTTGTTTGACTTTTGGCTTAAAAAAGGCTCTTTTCACGGTGGGGAAAACTAGCAGCAAAGGCGGATGATGTGACACAGTGACAGACAGTTTGTCCCCCTCCGCAATTGCTGACAGTGAGCTTTTCCTCCCGGTGATCTCTCCCAGGGAAAAGGAAGCAAAGTTTATGCGATGCTGTAAGTTATTTATCGTTTTGTTTCTTTATAAGAGAAGAGCCTTTGGTAGAGCCAGCAAGATTGAAAGGATATTATAGGACAAAATGGCACCGCGCCGAGGGAGGAAAACGAACAATTTTGCCCCTTAATGGCATTGACAGCGTGTCGGGAAACAGGAAAGGACAAAGCAAAAGAAAGTCACAACCTATCAATTCCTGAAGGATGCAATCAACGGGGGAGCAGGGGCGTACTGGAGGGAGTTAGTTTTGTTTAATTGTGAAAATTACATAATATATTCATAAAACGGAAAGGAAGAGAGCCGTTTAAGGTAAAATAAACTAGAAAGCTAAGAAAAACATTTATAAAATCAGTAAGGCGAAGAAGGCAAAACCTAATTTCAAAGCAAGAATCATATCATTATTTGAAATAGTTGGAAAACTAAAAACATTAAACCGAAATATTAAATCCTCAAGGTTCCGAGAGTTTTATTTTAAAAATTGGCAAATTAAAAAAAAAGATAAACTCATGTACGACCGAGTTCCAATAAGATCAATGAAATTTAAATTAATGTTCATACTTAACTTACTTTAGACAAGAATTCTAGAGTAAATTTTCAAAACAACATATGAGTCATTGGTTTCCTATGCAGATAGGACCTTTTGAAAATTTAATCTAGAATTATAAAAAAATACTTAATTAAAAAAAAGAAAAATGTGATGATTTAATTTTAAAGGACATTTTAAAATAAGCCCTTTAAAACAATACGGAAGTTGGAAATAATCATAAATTTTTGCTGAGTTTTAAATTTGGTTAAATAATTTTTCCCTAAATTCTTTCAAATAATTTAATAAATTTTGAACATATATTCCTATTTACAAACATTTTGTTATTTTTTTCAAAAACAAAGAGTTTAAAAAACGAAAAATTAGGATTTGAAAATGAATAACCTAATGAATTATTTGCATCATTTCTCATGTTATTTTTTAGAAATTTTTTTTATATAGTTGCACTTTTTAACAAAGAAGTCATTTTGAATTATTAGTTCGTCCATACAAGCGTTCATAACATTTTGAGAACCTTCCAAACAAATATTCTTAAATCGGTAACTTTTTTTCAATGCAATTTATTTTATTAGGAGATAATCAATTTACAATTTTGAAAAGCTAATAACCTAAAAGAAATTTTAAGTTCCTTTCAACTATAATTTGCTATATTATTCATTTAGATATAAAAGGACATTCTTACAATGGGAATGGCAAGAGAAGGAAAAACTACTAAAAAAAACTGTATCTTGAAAAAAACATTTTCTGATCGATTTGGTGTATTCGGCAAAAAAAAAAAATATTTTGAATTCAACTTTTAACACACATCAGATTTTTTCGTAAAATCTCATTTTTTTATAAGTTTTTAATCACAAATTGGTATCTTCTTAGATTTGAGGAAAATTTGACAAAATTTATTTGGCAGTGTTGCCAGTTTTTTGGATTCAGATTTAAAAAAGGGAAACATTTTAAAAAAATTTACATAAATTGCTATATCGTTTATATCTACTAAAATTTGATTTATTATTTAAGCTTGACCATCCCTGAAAATATTGTTTCAAAGGATCAGAAAAATGTCCTTTGCTTCTTAAGAAATTGAAGATAGGACCAATAGTTGCTGAGATAAAAGCAACATTGAGGTTTTTTCTACATCACCAAAATAGTAATGAAATTTTAAGTTATTTCATTGTCAAAAAATGAAAAATGATCGAAGTTTCAGAGAGTTGCTCAATAGTGATAATATTTTTCAAATTCCTGAAATAATATATTTGTACTGTAAAAAACATCAAAACTTAATTAAAAAATTAAATTATTCAACAATTCATTGCTCTTCGGAAGAAATATTTGAAAGGTACCGTAAACTGGGGTCAATCGGGACACATGGGGTGAATTGGGACAGCAGTTTTAACCATGTTGGAGCAAAATATTTTGATTTTTCTGGTTGGTTTCGGTTAGAACAGACTCAGACCAACACAATCCATTTCAAAATTTAAAAGCTTTAAGTGCTCTAAAAACTGCTGTCCCTATTCAGACTGAAGTCCCGATTCACCCCAGATTACGATATTTAAAAATTTACTAACCTTTTCAACAATTTGAAGGAAACCTAAACGAAAAAAAACTTTTTCTCTCATCGACCACAGAAAGGAACCCTTTAAAAAAGTATTTTTGAATAAGTTTTGTTTTTTCTTCTAAATATCAGATGAGGTCATAATTAAACATAAATCTGCAAATTATAACAAAAGCTTCTTAAAAAATATTGGGTAAGGATTGAAAGATAATTATTGATTTAAAAATAGTTAAATAATTTTCTTCTGAAAAGATCATAAATAACATAAAAATTTCTATTACATTGAAATTTTGTGCGTCATTTAAATATTTTACAATACTGCGGTTAAATTTCGAGAGACTATAAATATTTAAAATTAGTTGAATAAAATTATTTTTTTTTAGAAATACAAAGGTTACGAATGCAAATTTGTTTTTAATATAACAAACCTGGTGTAGTTATAAAAGTTATATGTTATCAAAAAAAATTATAAATAATCTAAAAGTTTGTAAACGATAAATTATCAAGGTTCGATAACGATGACGATAGTTTAATAATTAATCGTTATCGTCATCGTTATTTCGATAATTCTATCGGCGACAATTTTATCGACGATAACGGACGATAACTTATACATCAAATACTCTAAAAGTAACTTAAACCAACCAAATTTTGCTGAATTTTCAAGAATTATCTAAGAAAATACATTTTTGATAATATGGTAAGTTTTACAGTATAAATACTAAAATAAAACAAAAAACAATATTCGCATGCATTTTCACTATTTTAGACTTTTTTGAATGAAATACTAAAAAAAAAATCACAAAATACCGTATTTTTTTAAAAGTACTAAAATATTTATAATTTGAAATATGGGTATCGAACGATTTTAAATTTTGCAAGCATTTTAAATGTTTTAGAATTTTTCGTATGAAATACTAAAATTTTCACAAAATTCCGTATTTTCTCGAAAATACTTATTTTTTTATAATTTGCAATATGGCGTTTTATACTCATATTTTTTTTTAATGGTTTGAAACCCATATTACGAATAATAAAAAATTGAGTATTTTCGAGTAAAATTCGGTATTTTTGAAAAAATTAGTATTTCATTCAAAAAACTCTTAAACAATTAAAATAAATGAATAATTTCGAATCATTGAATTCCAATTTCGCTAATTATAAAAATATGGGTATTTTTGAGAAAATCAGATATTTTGTGAAAAATTGACTATTTCTTTCGAAAAAATGTAAAACATTTATAAAACATTCAAAATGTTTAATCGTTTGATAGCCATATTGCGAATTATAAAAAAATAGAATTTTTGAGAGAATACGGTATTTTGTGAAAAATTTAGTATTTCATTAAAAAAACTCAAAACAGTTAAAATACATGAATAATTTCGAATCAATCGAAACCAGTTTTGATAATTATAAAATTTTTAGTATTTTGAATGAAATACTACAATTTTCACAAAATGCCGTATTTTCTCGAAAATACTCTATTTTTTATAATTCGCAATATGACTATGAAACGATTAAAATTTTATATGTTTTATAAATGTTTTATATTTTTTCGAATTTAATATTCAAATTTTCACAAAATACCGTGTTTTCACGGTAAAAAACACGGTATTTTGTGAAAATTTAAATATTTCATTCGAAAAAATATAAAACATTTATAAAACATCCAAAACTTTAAATCGTGTCATAGTCATATTGCGAAAACACGGTATTTTGTGAAAATTTGAATATTTCATTCGAAAAAATATAAAACATTTTTAAAACATTCAAAATTTTTAATCGTTCCATAGTCATATTGCGAATTATAAAAAATATTTTTTTTTCGAGAAAATACGGCATTTTGTGAAAATTTTAGTATTTCATTTAAAATTAGCGGTTTAAAGAAATTAGATTTTAATACTCAATAAGCAATTACTTGTTTGAAATTTTCGGAACTTTTTTTTATCAAAATATCTGAGATCTGGTCTTTAATTTAAAAAAATATATGATTTACACATTAGTGCTCATAACTTTTGATAGGGTTGTAAGACCATTAATCTTTGTAAAAGGTCCTTCGTAAACATGTCCTTAAATCAATATTCAACATCAATAGATTTTTCAAAAAACACTATTTTTAAAATCTTCCGGATTATAGCTTAAATTGTGTTTTTTTGCTAACTTCAAAAGTACTTAACTGAACATAATAGTTTTTAATATAATTTTATGGGACCCTTCATTGGGCAAAAAAAAAACATAATTCGATATTGGTTTCATTAAGTAAATCATTAAATATGTGGGACCTTCAGTAAAAAAAATCTCAAAAATTTGTTCAATTGAAATCAGGCTTACTTATTACACATTTAATTCAAAGTGTTAGTAACTTGGCCCTGATCATTTGTTACTAAAGAATGGTATTTGCTTTTTTGATTTGAAGAAGGAATGTCAATATTTTTTAAATAAATTAGCGTTGTCGAATTATTTACTTGATGAATGTCAAACAATGTTAAAAGAACAAAAAGTAATGTTTCTTTCCTTACAAAAACTAGAAAGAACGCCCCTGCCAAGCATCCACCGCCCAACAAAACAGAAATATTATGGGCAAAAATGAGAGGAAAATTATTTCAAATTATGGCATTTTATTGTTGTCATTTATTTCCTCTTCTTTTTTCCCTCTCTCAATCCCAAGTCTTGGCGCTCAGCATCCAACTTGCAACTTGTTGTTTTCCCAAGAAACAACACACCAGGCCACGACGACGACGCGCCAAACAAAGTGACTTTTCCAGGAAGGGGGGGAAAATGATAGGAAAAATGTTACATCATAAATATCGACGCCGGGGCTCTGTCGGACTGGGCTGTTGCTGGCGATGTCATGGTCCTGCTTGTTTTCTCCACGCTTGTCGATTCCGTTGATGAGATTTTTATTATTACCATTATTGGACGATGGCTTTGCCGTTATGATGTCTCTCGGTGAAACCATGTGCCCCAGCATTGTGTGTGTGGGAGTTATGAAAGATTGTTAGTTTCTTAAAGTGACAGTTGAAGGTTATTTTCTTGGTGAAATTTATAGTTAATTTAATTTGAGAAGTTTGAGAAAAGAAATAATTTTTCATCACCTCAATTACGGACGTCACAATTGAAGTTCTTAAGGACGACAAAAGATCTTGAACAAGGTAGTCAAAGAGCAATTCGGTAAGTACAAAGTATTGTTCCAGTTACTAAACAGGTAAGTGTTTGCCAACAAATTTAGTTAAACTTTAACTATAAACTGTCAAATTCAGTCAAATTAACTAAAGTATCTGCAATTAATACGAAGTTATTAAGTTAAAACGAATTTTGCCTACATTCAGGGTATTTCTGTTACAATAAAATCCTTATTTAAATCCCATTTAATCATGTACACCAAGAGATATTCTTTCTTTACTCACTATTCCTCCCCCGAAAGCTTCGACAGCGCCAATTAGAGTCCACTCTGGAAGCACTCAATTATTCACCGGAAGTGCTCGGACCGAAAGTGGCGCAATTGTCACACCAAAGAATTGTCCCAGCCAGGAAAAAAAACGACGAACTATCTTCAAACGTCCCCTCTCACTCTCGACCTTAAATCCTGGAAACGTCCTCCTGGTCCCAGTGACAACGTTGAGTCCGAATTGACAGCGTAATTGACGGTGTGAATTGCAGCCACTAAATTGAATCGATAGTGATTTTTTTTCTAGGTTTTTAGACTCGGTCCCGGAAATGTCCGAGGGGTCATCATTAGCGATTCGATGGAGAGAGAGTGAGTGTGGGAGTGAAATAGGGGTTTTCCATTAGGTTGGATGAATTTCACAGGAAGTGTTAGAAGAAAAAAGATTCTGGTGTTACTTACATAATTGCACGGTAAATTGAAACTGAGGAAGAGCACTGGTAAATTTAGAACACGAACTTAACTAAGAGAGGCTAATACTAATACTGATTTGGAAGAAGGATATGAATTGTTCTTTTATGTTGTCTTTGGCTGTTGGTGACAAATTGATACTCATCTTTGGGATTTCTAAAAGTGACTCAGTTTGTCCTTCCGAAACAGGATGAACTTTGTTCTGACTGATGTTATAACCGAAGATGTTGAATCATAAAGTTACTTACAGTTTGAAACAATTCAATTTGAATCGTTTCATAAAATTACCTGAAAATAAAGAAAAAAATATAATTAGCATAAAATGTCAAAATCTTCAAAACAAACAAAAATAAACAAATTGTCTAAAATCTTGTGAATTTTTCGTCGCCCTAAACGTCCCCAAAAAATACAACACAGACGGCAGTGCATTTTCACCGTCTATCAAGTGACAAATTTCCGTCGCAAAAGTGACACCTACGTGTTCGGGTTCTCTCCTTCTTATCTGAAGGAGCCTCTCAGGCGGCTGAGCATTTTTGCCCACACGTCACGAGGACGACGACGCTGGGGAGGAAAAACTTCTTCTAAATCATGCATTTCACACCGATTAACGATTTGGAGGCAGTGGTGAGAAAATGTTGTTATTTTTGAATTCCAAGAATTAAATAAAACCAAAATAAAACTTCAAATTTAAGTTGTAAAGTAACGTAAAAATATTGCTGTTGTTTCTGTTGAATGAGCTCAAATGATTTTTTTTTTCTAAATTATTATTTTTTTATTTCTCAACTTGAATATAATTTGCAGTTAAGATAAGTGTCGAACTCCAACAAAGAGTCGAAAATTATTAATTTTCGATACAAATGCTGAAAAGTATTGACGGAAGTTAAACAATGAATCAAAAATGATCAGTGGGAGCCAACCATCGTTCGCAGTTTAACCTCGATCCCGACATTGTTAGTCATTACCAGTGCTCTCCCAAGAAGCTTGCAATTCAACAAAAGGGAGGAATGTTAGTCCGATAATTGAAGTTGCAGACTCATCAAGCACATAATTTTTTCGCTTTATACTTGTTGATAACGCTTGAGACCGTTGAACCCACAGCATCTCCTTCAATCATCATGGAATTAATATTTTTTGGGTTAGTAGGATAAGTTATTGGCTTTTCGATGCCTACCGAGCAACGATGCTATGGGATGATCTTTCTGGTTAACACACAAAATCATTCACACCACAAACAGATATTTCAATATATAATAAATGAAAATTTTGCTCCACTATGAACTCAACGATCCAAAACGTCAGCGTGTTTTTCGACCAACTTCGAATATTTGAGAATGGGCTTGAGAGATCACCCATGGTTACCCCTCCGTTGCTGAACAGAACCGTAATATCCTTTCAGCATGACCGATCATAGGCTTCAACAATCTAGTGATGTTTCTCTTATCAACGGCATGTCTGAATGCGTTGAAAAGATAAAACACCATGATTGTTGAAACTCCATCAGTTGCGAATAGGTAGCAGTCAGTGGCCACCAACGGCGCCCGCCATGTCAGTTTGCAGATCTCGATTTTAAGGGACGGAATGTTAGTTAGCGCAGGTTGCTTCTAGGGCAGCTGGTTTACCCTGTGATGATATAGGAAATTAAAAAGGGCTTTTAAAATCATAAAACAGCTATTTCAAATTATAAAAGCAAAAAAAAACAACAATTACTCAATAAAAAATACGCTCAACATACGAATAATTCTGTAACGTAATCACGTGGCCTTGCCGCCCGCAATCGACTGTTTCATGGAACAAAATTAACTCTCTGTTATTTTGGAACAAAATTACCACGACAAACTCCACCAGCGGCGTGCCAACCGATCAACGATGATAAAGGAAGGACTGATATTAACATTGCTAGCAAGAAAAAAGGACACCTTAAAACACGATCGATCATGTCAAGCAACCGCGTTGCGCCACTGCCCGCAATCGACACACACAAGTTCCATACTTTTTTTTATTTTTTTTTTTTGCAATTCGGAAGAACACCCTTTTATGATTTTTTTGTCAATTTAACGGAAAATCAATCCACCAATAAAATAAAAACTGTATTGAAAAGTAAAAAAAATCGATAACAATGCTGAAGAGTTCGTTTTTTCAGCACCCATTTCAGTGCTGAAAAGTAGAACTTTTATGCACTTGTATCGAAAAGAATTTCTTTTCGATTCTTTTATGTTAAGTAGAGAAAAGTAAGCCTTTTCGTCATGCGAGAATGACAGGAAAAGTAATTAGTTTTACAAAAAAAATGCTAAAGCACCTTTCAGTAGGACCTTTCTTCATTAATAAGAGAAACAACAAGAAAAGTAAAAAGTATCACAAAGGGCATAGCAAGAAATAATTATTTTAATAATCTTAAGGAGTCATGATTTTCTCTTCAAAGAGGGGATTGAATCGATAAACAGTAAGAGAGAATTAAATTTCTTTTCAAATTTTAAAATTTAAATATTTTTGAAACTGAATTCAAAAAGCAAAAATTCAAATTATTTGCTCTACAGCATTGCCTTGGCGTTCTCGATTGCGAGATTCCTACTCGAAACTAGGTGTCCGAAGGCTTGATTGTTGAGGCAATTGCAAACCTCTTTTTACACCTAAGCTTTCATCCACCCCGGGATTCGAACTGACGACCTTTGGATTGTGAGTCCAACTGCCTACCAGCGACTCTACCAGACCCAGGGAGACGACTCCTATACCTGGACTGAGCTAACGACCTAACATTGTTATGTTAGTCCGGTGCCAACATTTACTTCCCGTCCGACGGAAGGCGTGATCAAACAAATCTCGTCTCGAAAAATGCCACCGGGACCTTCTGGGAAACTGAATTCATATTTTTAAAATTCATCGACTGATCCACAAATTTCAAAAATGAAATTGAATTGGCTTGTGAAAACTTTATTTAAAGTTTTAGTCTCTTGCTTGACACTATCAAGCTTTGGTCCAAAAAATCAATAAATAGATTTCGAATATCGAGTCTAATTTTCAATATTTTTTAAGCAACATGTATCAAAAAATGTCAAATACTAACATTATTACATTATTTTTCGATGATAATATCACGGAGATATATCACAAATAACGTAAATTTATAAAAATAAAATTTACAAACAGATTAAAATGTTTAAATTTTAAAAATGCATCTGATTTTTTGCGAAATTAAAAAGTTGACTAAAAACTTAAAAAGAGCAATGGCCATATTTGCAGATATGTTATCAAATGGGCGTCATCCATAAAGTATGTCACGCTCTAGGGGAGGGGGTCAGAGCAAGTGTGACATTGCGTGTTGTAAGTACAGGAAAAGCGTGACAAAGGGGGGTGGAGGGGGGGTAAATTTTGGCTGATTTTAGCGTGACGTACTTTATGGATGAAGCCATGATTATTTTTCCCCTTAATTTTATCGGTGAATCCTGTCATTGAACGGTTTAATCTTAAATTCGTGTTATATCACATTATTAATCATTAAAATAATATCTTTTTATTAAACTCTGACCGCAAAATTTACTTTTTAACAGTATTGAGATGGTTTTTTCGATGAACATAATTTGATATTTAACAATTTGTTTCCGAAATAAGTAAAATAAATAAAATTTTAATTTTCATCGCAATTTTTTTTTTTTTTTTTGAAGCAATTTAAACGTTTTTTTGTAAATTAGATTGAAAATGTTTGCAAATGTTCTGCACTCATGTATTGTACGATATTTTTTATTGTTATTTTGTATGCATGGCTTATAAATTCAATTTTTGTTTGCCCCGTCTTCGAACTTTGTCCAGAGCCAAGGGACTTTAAATTGGTCGTTGCAATATTTTTCGAAGTTTATGTCCCCCCTTGATCTGACCTAGGTGAAGGGACAGGGCAATAAAAAAATAGATTATTTCAATGAATGAGCCAAGGTTGCAAAATTTAAATAAAATAAGTGTTTAAAAATGTATTGTTTTACATTAAACAGTTTAAAAAATATAAAAATTCCGACTAAATTTTTCGTGCGAAAAAACGATTTTTGTGGTACTGTATAACTGAAAAATAAACTTGTTAAATATTATCAACGTAGGAAAATGCATTTTTAACTATTTTCAGTTGCTAAGACTTCCATTTGTTATAAATTTTGAAGTTGAATAATCATATGTGTTTGCCCCCTGATTTTCCTAGCCGATTTTGAAGAAAGAGGTGACATAAAATTTGAAAAATATTCGAAACGGCCTTATTTGCTTTAAGATTAGTTTTCCTCATTTGCTAAGTTGGTTTTTTATTTCCTAAATTAGACCGTTGCAAATATGTTTTCATGTTTCTTTTCCTCGGCTGAATTTCAAGCCATGGTTAAACATTTAAATGAACTGATGAATTAAAAATACCTTAGAACGAAAAAATCCTTTTGCGAATAAAATAAATTTGCTGTGGTCTATATCGGAATTTTACAAAAACTCTAATTTTTTTTAATTAATCCCAAACATGCTATCCATGGTTTTAAACGCAGGAAGTAGCAAATCTAGTTATTTTCAATTGACTACAAAATATGTTTTTTTTTCAAAAATTTAAATGCTTTTTTTATATTCTTCCTGAAACATAATTTAAGATCTTTAAAGGCTTCTTTAATTTAAAGTTTTTGCCCACAAAAAACTAGGGACCAAAACTAATACTTGCTAAATATTTAAATTTTCATTGAAAAAACTGGTGAAATTGCTTGAAATAAATTTGGAACACATTTCTCATAAACAAAATTTGAATCAAAAAAGCTCTTTGAAAAGACTTTTTTTATTTTGTAACTACAGATTGAAAAAGGACGCAGCACTTAGCAGAAAAATCATAAATGCTCTGATTTTGTTGCAACCGTAGCTTAGGGACGAAAACTTTAAATAAAGTTTGTACCAACTATAAAAATAAAATAAAAAATAAAATTTATCAATTCATGAAAAAATTTAGCTGATAAAAAAACTGTGACAATTTAAAAAAGACAGTGTTTCGTATGATTGGTACAATTTATCATATTTTTTGTGGCATATTTGTTTCAAAAGAATTTCACATCTCACATTTTCGTAACACCAATTCTGAACGAGCAGATATTTTCTCCCACTTGAATCCTTTCCAAGATATCTGTGTGAACATCGCCAGAAATAGTCTCTGCAATTGTTTCTTTCTAGGGGAACAGCATCTAATTCCAGCGTGCCTCTAATGTTGGCAGGTCAGAACTTTGACATTCAATTAAAGCTAATTAAAAACGTTTTCAGCTGAACTCGAGTGATAAATAGCTCAATAAGAAGTGAGCAAGCAAGTTTCTATCAAAAGTTTTGCAAAATTAGTTGTTTAAATAGTGAAAATCAGCAAATTGGATGGAGTTAGGAGCGAGTGCTTAACCTGCCAAACATACGAGAATTTCCCCTAGCAGCTCGTTCGACAATCCTCGCGACGCAAATCAGAACGTGTACTCAAGCAACAGAAATGTCGTAATTTCACGATCCATTGACGCTTTGCTACCTCCGTTGAAGCGTTTTGCGCTATCAATCTTGTGACACGAAAGTGTTCCCTTAGTGTTTGAAGGAAGGACACTGTGAATTTTTTTTTTTTTTACTTTTCAGAAACAACAAGACTTTCCAAAGTGTACAAACTTTGAAGGGCATCGTCATCCCATTGTCCCTCGGTAATAAAAAGCTCGAACCGTGCATGATTTATACCTTCCTGAGGCAGCACTTTTCCTGTTTTTAACTTCTAGCCATAACTTTGGAGGGTGAAAAGTCACCAAAACTGTAGTTTCGCCAGCGCAGCCAAAATATGTCGCGCTTCAAAACAACTGGAAAACTGTCGAGTAGGAGGGAAATTGCTCGCTAGCAGTGCCGTCTTCAGTGCGTTACAAAATTTTAATCTGCGAGGGGGAAAAAAGTCGGCGAAATCCAGGTGTTTTCGTGGAAAACTTTTCCGTTATTGAATGATTTATTTTTGGGATGCGAGGAGGGTTTCTGGCAAATGTGACACTGATGAATTATTTTGATCCCAGTTCAAAGTAAGACATTAATAATTCTAACCTCAATTTATTCCGAAGGGAAAACCGAACGTCACAAGACCCCCACACAGATCAAACGAAACCCTCGCCGTATCATTAGCATGTCGTCGCAAATTGACATGAAAATCGTCGCCGACGAGTAAAGCCTTTCCAAAGCCGCTCGAAGTGATTCGTCAATGTGAGGCTCGCGCACCTACAGCACACATAATTACTGAGAAAATCATCACCCACGACGCCCACGATGAAGAAGAAGACCCCGTCGACAGCTGACAAATTGGCAGGTGCTGGAAAACTTCACATTTGAAGACGAGATAAAAAAAAGTGAATGGATAGAAGACTCGATTTCAGATCAGTCAACGCCGACGACTACGCCAAGTTGCTGGAGACAAACGTGATGTCATTATGGGATTAACCCTTGGAAGACACGATTTTTTTTAATTAAATAAAATACAATAAAAACAAAAAAAAAATTATCCAAACAAGGAAAATATGCTAATTTAACAAAATCAACAAAATCAACAAAATCAACAAAATCAACAAAATCAACAAAATCAACAAAATCAACAAAATCAACAAAATCAACTAAATCAACAAAATAAACAAAATCAACAAAATCAACAAAACCAACAAAATCAACAAAATCAACAAAATCAACAAAATCAACAAAATCAACAAAATCAACAAAATCAACAAAATCAACAAAATCAACAAAATCAACAAAATCAACAAAATCAACAAAATCAACAAAATCAACAAAATCAACAAAATTGACAAAATCAACAAAATTGACAAAATTGACAAAATTGACAAAATTGACAAAATTGACAAAATTGACAAAATTGACAAAATTGACAAAATTGACAAAGTTGATAAAAGAAAAATCAATTGAGGGTTCCCAATCTTCCACAGAAGACACTATCACCATCTGGCGATGGGCTTCATCAGTTTTCAAAGACTCCCTCGAGAGGATTTATGGAGTAATTGTTTTATTGCCGAGTGGTACGTGAGTGGTAACGTTGATGGGCTTCCCGAACCCCTCCGGGAAGAGGTATCAAGTCCAAAAGGCGCGCGAGAATTGGCAAGTTGTTTGAAATGTGACACACGAACCGATCGTTACGCAATTTATGATGCTGTAGATTGATACACTCTCTTCGGAGGAGCCCACTTAAGGTTTGACTTGTGTGATGAAAATTTTAAAATGATTGAAGAAGTGTGTTAGTGTTCTTATAGGAATTGTCTCTTTTTGACTGTTGTATAACTTAAGGCGATTTCATTTTCCAAGGAACACAAAACATTTTCTTGCCTCAACAAACCATCTTGAACTCCCCAAAATGTTGCTCTTAATTTGCCATATTTTGTCACTTCAACCCTCCCAACACCAGGTTGGTTGACATGACTTTGCTTTTGCTCAATGACCTTCTCCCTCTCGCAAAATACAGCAGAAAATGGCTCTGCGGTGCCGTAGACGGTGCCGGGACATGTACTAATAATGCGCCCCCCTCAAGGAATGTTTAATCAACATTTTTCATGTATGTCGAAAGAATCTGCTTTCACGTTCGCACACATTTAGCCTTTGGCGTGGTCGGTCGACATTTTTGCCTCCCCCGTCCCTCTGAAAGAGAGGGGATGCGGCAAATGATGGCAGAATAAAATGTCTAAATGATGTGTGTACGTTCTGGAAAATCTAAATGGGTCTGAGATCTTCAGCAGAGAGAAAAAAAAAATGCTTTGATGGGATGATGTCCTGATGTGTTTTTCTTGCTTTTCCTGTGTGTGTCCTTGCGATGTGTTTGATGATGCAAACCAGGGAGGGAAAAATAAATGTGTGTGTCTCGGAGATCTGAGTGAAAACATATCCATCAAGGGTGTGACAGGAAAGCAGTTATGTTTATGATTTATTTGTGGAGCCTCGAGCGGAAAAAAGCACTTAAAGGGAGCCTTAAGCGGAAAACATCCTATCAAGAATTACGTTAGATGAGCAAAATAGAATTTAGTTGAGCTAGAATTGATTACTAAGGACAGCTTAGAAAGAGATCTTATAAACTATTGACAATTGACAGTTGACAGACCAAACTTACCTTGAACGTTCCAAAAAGACTCCAAACTGCAATTTTCACTTTCACTTTACGTACTTACCCCTTATCAAATCACAAACACTGTCAAAAATCTCTGCATCACCATTTACCTTAAGTGCAACTTGAAGTCCGTAATAGAAAGCTCATTTCCTAAATCAGTTCTTTAAACACCCAAAGTTATGCAACACACGACCTGTTGCTCCCAGCAAACCCCCGTCAGGACAGCCGAGACATTTTAATTAACCCTCACTGCACGCCCTCACCAAGCCTGCGCGAATCTAATTTGCAGCACGTTGCTTCTGTGATAGCTTCAGGTTATACTCCCTGGTGAGATGAGTTGACGCGATGTAATTTGTGGCAGGTTGCACAACGCCAATATTTGCGAAGATGCATCTTTGCGGCTGTTGTTGTTGAAATTATGAGCCGCGATGAAAATGGGGGAGGAAAATGTGCCAACCTAAAGTGTGGTTGATAGGTTGGGGGCTAAATTGCAGCGTTGTAGGACCTGTCCATCATCGTCAGACAGACAGACTGACGTTGAGGGTTGTAAAGTTTCAACGTGTCTTAAAAATTCGCTAGATTTTTTTAAACAAGATTTTGTACAAAAAACTTTAATTCCAAGACACCCCGGAAAAGTACACAAACCCTGACCGTACACTCAAATTGTAATACAAACCACTATAATTTAGCATTGATTTTTACGACCTACCCCTGAAGCTACCATCCTTCGTCGGCCGACTTCTCAGCGTTCTACCCTTGGGGAGAAAACTTCGGTTATTGGTGGAGGAAAGGGTAGGTTCAATTTACGACAGAGTGAAAGAAAACAGGGCGAAAATAGTGCAAATGTGGCGGAAAAGTGCTCTGCTCCACAAAATCCTCCAAGACATGCAACATATTGGGAACTGTGTGTAGGCAGCAACTGTAACAGGGGGGAGTTCCACGGAATAATGTTAAAATAATAGCACTTGAAACTTGCACGAACCTTAAGGGGAGAGCGGTCACTCATTATAGGGTGAGCGGATTGTTTTTTTTTTTGTTGATGTAATTTTAATGAATTCTACTTAAAAATTTGAAAATCTTAACTGAAAATTTGAAAATAGTATAACTTTAGGAGTTTTCTATCAAAATCAAAGTCAAAAAGACAAAATTACCCCAAACGACATGCGTTTGTCGGTCCCCGCGAGTTCTCATTTGCGGTACTTGGAATAAATTATTTTAATGTCTAAATTATAGAGCGCACTGCCACAAAGTGGGACGGGAGGTCACACCGCGCACCAACCACTACAGTTATGTGCAGTTTGTTTACAAGTGTGGAAAAAGAGGCAACATGCAGTTTGCCAAAGAGGGGTTAGGTTAGGTTATTTGTCATCCTGAGGTAAGAGGAGAGGGTCTGCGAATAATTAGAAGCTAAAGTTGGGTGCCTACGCGTCACCTGCCAGGTGGTCGGAAAGTTGAGGACCTTGTGGAGTGTCATTAGTGCCTCGCAAGTGCTCTGAGACCCCACAGGTCTTGATACTTGACAGATTGACTGAGTTGACAGAACTGCATGCTTCACCAACACTGCTGCGACACTGCTTTCTGCAACAAATTGATTGATTGTACTTACCTGACAATTTCCTTAACCTAACTTACCTGCAGTCAATATTCCTAAACAGAACCTCCCTTAGCTTAAACCTGAAGTCCGTAATTGAAAGGTCGAAACGAAAAACGAAAAAACGAAACTATTGGCACTACGCCCCCCGGGGCATGGCCTTCCTCTAACGTGGGATTTCTGCTCCAGCGCCTCTGACGAGACAGGAGAAACCGGGACCGACGTTTTACTTCACCATCCGATAGAAGCTCAGTGGATAAGGCGGGAATCGAACCCGCGTCTCATAGCATCATCGGGATCGGCAGCCGAAGCCGCTACCCCTGCGCCACGAGACCCACTTGAAAGGTCAATTTATCCTAATTCCAAACTTACTCACCTGCAATCGTAATTCTCAAGCAGAATCTCTCAAGGCTGTAACTTGAAGTCCGTAATAGAAAGCTCAATTTTTCCCCAATTCCAATTTATCACGACCTTAATGTCGCCGTTAGTAATTTAATTTCCAGCCATCACTCATCTTCTCCGCGCTCAAACACATGGATTACTTGACACCATTCCAAATGTTTTCCCATAAAAGTGTGGCACACAAACGCACACTCATATACTTCCAAACGATTGCACTCAATCCTTGCTGGAGCACTCTTCATAATTGATGTCTTGGGGGTGCGAAAAATATACTCATCCTTTTCGCGAAGGCATGGATCTACGATTTTTGTTCTGGGGTTTTCAGTGGAAAGCAGTGTTGTGAAATCTAAGTAAAAACTCAAAATCTCAAATTAAAAAAAATCATTATCATAAATCAACAAAGTCAAAATCATTTTTTAAGGGAATTCTCTTCAAATTCTTTCCAACTCTGACCACCTTCCCTCTCTTTAACAAAATTCCCAAAATCGATTCACTCAGCTCGTCTAAACTGTGTTCTAATATATTGCATCCATTTTCTAGGGAAGTTCCAAAAGTCATATTTCAAGGACAACCCGCCCGGCCTCATAAATTTCAACCCCTCCTACTCTCACTCACAGCAGCTAGTCGCGATCTGGAGAGCCATCGAGACCCCTCATATATTACAGACAACACCCCGCTCCACCCCGCACTTTTAGTCGACTTTTTTTTCTTTTCCACGCAAAAAAATGCCAGCGAAAAAAAAAGTTTCCCAAAAATGGTGTCGGAGCAACCAAACAAGTTGTTTTCAAACAATCGTAAAACCTCGTGTGAGGGAATTTACCCCCTAGGGTGAAGGAAAAGGGTCCTTGAGGAGGGTTGAAGTGAAAGGAGACCCCCTCACTCGTTAATCGAGGATAATTTAATACACTTTTTTCCCTTCTCTTGCGTCAAAGTGAGAGGGGAAAACTTCCAAACAGTAAGATCAGCAGCTCTGAGGTCGATTATGATGGTCCATTTGAAAGTTGATATCCTTTTACGAAGATTGATTGGAACAGCTGCGTAGAAAAATTGACTGACGCTACGCTAAACCATCCACATCACTAAAAAGACGTCGTTACGTTCAAAGAAGCCTAAAATCTTGACTTTATTTGACTTGACTTCACTGAACTTCATTTGACTTCACTTAACTTCACTTGACTTCACTTGACATCACTTGACTTCACTTGACTTCACTTGACTTCACTTGAATTCACTTCACTTCACTTGAGATCACTTGACATCACTTGACTTCACTTGACTTCACTTGACTTCACTTGACTTCACTTGACTTACCTTGACCTTTCATGACTGTTTCATATTTAACTATGGTTTTAAGTCTTTACACTGAAGTCCGTAATTGAAGTGTTCACCAAAAAAAAAAATGTGAGTGTGATGGAAATTCGAGCAATCCAATATTTTTTTAATTAAGTTTACTCTTTACTTTTTACTCTTTACTCTTTACTCTTTACTCTTTACTCTTTACTCTTTACTCTTTACTCTTTACTCTTTACTCTTTACTCTTTACTCTTTACTCTTTACTCTTTACTCTTTACTCTTTACTCTTTACTCTTTACTCTTTACTCTTTACTCTTTACTCTTTACTCTTTACTCTTTACTCTTTACTCTTTACTCTTTACTCTTTACTCTTTACTCTTTACTCTTTACTCTTTACTCTTTACTCTTTACTCTTTACTCTTTACTCTTTACTCTTTACTCTTTACTCTTTACTCTTTACTCTTTACTCTTCACTATATGACTCGTTGCTCTTATTTATTATCTAAATTGTACAACAAACCAAAAAAAGGACTTTACCTAAATTACGGACTTCAACATTAAGGAAGCTAAATGATTCCGGAAGATCGTTGAGTCAAGGTAAGTCAAGTGAAGCCCAGTGAAGTCAAGGTAAGTCAATTGATGCCAATTGAAGTCAAGTGAAGTTAAATGAAATCAAGTGAAGTCGTGTGAATTCAAGTGAAGTCAAATGAAGTAAAGTGATGTCTAATTAAGTTAAGTGAAGTAAAATAAAGTAAAGTTATTATGAAGTAAAGTAACAATTGGTAAGATTTTGAATCTATCAACTGTTTGTAGTCTAATATCAAAATGTCTAAAATTCAGTCAGTTAACGGTTACCCGTCAGCGTTTCTGATAGGTGTCTATTTCTGCCACCCCGTCCGGCAATAGAACACTTCTAAAGTAATCAACCTCTCCCTCCTAGTTGAAACAGTTAGAACTAGCTGGCACTCCCCAGCTGGGGTTCCAACCTTTTGTAACTGGGAAGGGCCGCCCTGGGTTGTTTATCAGCACTGTGTGTTGCAACCTTTCATTTGAACGTCGAGAAGGACGTGTGCCAGCGTTTTCCGCTCCCAAGTAGGCGCTGCTCGAAGCTTAGTTTGCTTCGATTTAGTCGAGTGCGTTGTTAGCCGAGGCCTACTTTGAGAGATGGTGGCGGCGGCACTCGAAACGAACTCCTTCAATCAATGGCGTAGATTTGAAGTTGGTGGTTGATTGGTCCCAAGGTCGGAGATGGGCTGATCTTTGAAATGGGTTTTAGGGTGGCTTTGTTGTTTCAATTGGGGCAAGTGATTGCCAAAGCAAAATTTGAAGAAATGTGTTGACATGATATTTTGCATATTTTTACTTACAAGTTGAAGGACAGTTTCAATCTTTCAATCAATTACCTGTCAAAAAAAGAAAAAAAAACAAGAATTAGTACCAATTATCAATTTCACGCTGCTGAAAATAGCCACGAATCCCCCTCGAAATGCCGAATAACCTCTCAAAGCTCGCACAAAATCCTAAATCGATCACTTCCTCGAACAAAAATCCACCCTGAACCGAACAAAACGGCACACCTGGACCAATTCTCGACCTGCACAGTTCCTCCGAAGCATTTCAATCACTTCATTAATCACCCCTCGTTTGTAGTTGGACCTCGTCATAAAAAAAACGTCTCCACGCGGACAATTAATGTCGGCCCAAATCGCTTCAATTAGGCCACATTTATCAACCGAACCGTGCTCCAAATGAGACGCCGCCGCCAAAAACTCCGGGCAAAAATATCACTCTGGCAACATTACTCATTTTTTTTGTGAGCACTCACTCGGGGATTGAAGACCAGACATGCATCCGCTCTAACTCCTCTTTTAGAAGAACTTGTTTGGCATTTCACGTAGAAGATACCCAGCATGTTGTGCCAGTGATTAGAATACGCTAATTACGCTTGTCTTTTAGGCTCCCGAAGACTCTGAGAGATTATTTTGAAACCCAACCGAGATATAGGTTAAGAACTCTTAATTGCACTCAAAGAGCTTTTAAGAAGTTCTTCTTGAGAGCTTAAGAGAACATTTACATGAACATATAGCTAAAATCGGGATTTTCAATGAACCAATGTTTTCTACACATTATTCAATCCAAAATCAAGAGATTTTTACCTAGCAACAAGCATAACATTGCTTTAAACGAAAATGCCATCTATAACAAGCTGAGTGCCGTTAAAAAGAGCTCATAGTGCCGATGCATGTCTGTTGAAGACACAGACGGGATGATTGTTGTGTCTCTCTTGAGGATAATTACTTGGATTTACTGTGCCGAGCCCGCTAACACGGTCGGACAGATGACGGAAATGAAGTTGTTTTTGGTGGGGGGGTGCGAAAAATGGTCCCCTGGAAGGTCGCACGGGGACCTGTCAGGGAAAATGAATCGTTTGTTTGGTACCGAGAGGTGTTAATTTCATTTACTGTAATGATGCAGAGCAAGGAGAGATCATAAATTTGAACTGAGAGTGAAGAAAACGCCTCAAGGTAGATTACTGTTGACAGAATGACTACAATTGACAGATTAACAGCATGTACTTACCATTTTTTATACCACTTTTAAACACTGATCCTGGATTTACAAGCACTACTTCACTACAAAAAAAAAATCTAAATCTAACGAAATCTAACTTAAAAGATTCGACGTCCTTTAAGTTGAAGTCCGTACTTGAAGTGACGTTCTTTGCTGTTTTCAGATGAAATGAATTTTCATTTACTTAAGTAATGAAGACTTAGAAAAAACATTTGAATACAGAGAGAAAAAACGCCTGAAGGTAGACTACACTTGACAAAATGACAGACTCACAGAATGTACTTACCACTTCAAAAATCACTTTTTCATACTGATCCTGGATCTCAACAGCACTATTTCACAACACAAAACACCTCGAAATCACAACTAAAAAGCTCAACGTCATTCAACTTGAAGTCCGTAATTGAAGTGACGTCCTCTGTCCATGTCGTATGCAAATATTCGACAACCCTTCCAGATTATCGAAAAGGAAACATCTTTCCAGAAAATTAAATATCGATCCATCTTCCCTGCACATGTAATAGTCCTTCCATTAGCAGTAAACAAAACTAGCCAATGCCGACAGACTTTAGCCACAAAAACTCTCCCCAAGTCAACGAGGATAAACCTCATGAATAAATCATCAGCTGGTTTGGCACTGTGTGATCACCATAAGCGAGCGTTTTATCAAAAGTTCACGACGACAATTTCTTGTGTCACAGCGTCGCAAAACAAAAAGCTCGAGACAATCTACAAATCTAGCGAGAAGAAATTGTTATATCTGCATAAAGAAAAGGAGACGGCAGCCATCGAATCCGTCATCGTTACATTAGCTGATTCTCGGTGATGATGCCTTTGCTTTGGGGTTGCGATGGTTGAAAACACGGAAAGTTTCAACTCTTGGCATTTAAATGTCCATCAAAATCAAAAAGTTCTCACTTCTATAACGGACTTCAATATAGAGGCTGGAAACCAAAAGTAGTGAAAAATCGTCACATTAAAGTCAAGGTAAGTCAAGTGAAGTCAAGTGAAGTCAAGTGAAGTCAAGTGAACCCAAGTGAAGTCAAGTGATGTCAAGTGAATTCAAGTGAAATCAAATGAAGCAAAGTTTTTTTAACTTTCAAAGAAATTCAAATTTCTTGAAATTTGAATTTCCGTCGTTTTATAAAAAGCTCTTGTTTCTGACAGTCGTTCATTTGTCTCCTTTGTCATGCCGCACCGAAAGGAGACGATTTGGCTGTCTCCAGTTTTATTGCGGGGTTACTTTCTCTAAACAGAAGAAAAAACCGTACCAGAAACTGTAATCCCAGTTGTCAACTGGGCGACTTTTCATTGTAATCTCAACTTTTTAGAATTTACGCCATAGATGCAGTCTTGCCTTCGTGCGTCACAACCCGCGTTATTGATGTCTTGCTGGGTACAATTGTCGGAAAGAAAGTACACCCTTGCCACTCAAAAAAGCAGTAAAAACTTGGGGAAATGCCATTATTTTCCCCCGAGTTTTGCTCCAGAAGACAAATGAAAGCGAATCAGTTTCACCTTTGCGTACATAAATCACACACTCGCAAACGCTGACTGACGAATCGACAGCCAAGCACCATCATTTGTGGCGCGCAAGACGGATTTGCATTCCGCTCGATGGCTGTCAGAATACGAATGGCATGTCATGCTGCCGGTGCGGGTCATATTTCTGGGTTCGCTGGGAAGGATAAGTGTGTTCTGAAAGGGTAATTTGGCTTGTTTTTGGCTAGCTTGAAACTCTTGATTCCTAAAATTTAGCTCTAAATCTAAAAAATCACTTCAATTACGGACTTCACTATCTAGGCTACAAAATGTCAACGGAAGTTTTATGAAGTTATGTCAAGGTAAGTGAAGATTGATCAAGGTAAGTCAAGTGAAGTCGAATGAAGTCGAGTGAAGTCAAGTGAAGTGAAGTGAAATCGAGTGAAGTCAAGTGAAGGTAAGTAAAGTCAAGTGAAGGTAAGTGAAGTCAAGTGAAGGTAAGTGAAGTCAAGTGAAGTCATGTGAAGAAAAATTCAAGTGAAGTCAAGTGAAGTCAAGTGAAGTAAATTTATGTTCATTGTTTAAGAAAGGACCAAAATCCGCTCCCTTTACCTTAACCCCGTCCCAGTCTCCCATCATTCTCAACTCGACTCTTTTCCGAAAGCAATGCGTCAACATCGAAACAATCTACTGCTAATGGATCACAGACATTCAGGGGGGCTCGTGCAAATTGTGTGCGGCTTTGTAGGAAATCTATATTTTTTTTCGAAAGGAACAAGGGCTTGCTCGCAGAAACATTCGCACTCTAATAACAACGACTACGAATCGTGATTGATTCCGATCGTTTTGTACACCGTTCTATACCGCCTGTACCAGGAAACGGTGCGAAGGTGTCAATCGAGGCACGATTTTGAGCAGGCCGATGTGGATCATGAAGGCTCTATTGACTGGTGTTTGGTCGTAAAAGAGTTGATGAATAAAATATGAATTGAGAAGGGGTTTATGAATATGGCGTTATGACCTCGTTGTTGCGCGAATGCGACTCTCCTTGGTAAATGAAACAGTTTTTACGCACTTCCTAGTCGTAAAAGGTTGAAAGAATGAAGCTACTCTTCAAGTACGGACTTCAAATTGGAAGACGACCTATCTAAAGGTAAAGCATTTTGATGTGTTGTGATTAGTGATTTTGTGTCGAAGCTGAGAATTTGGTAAGTACCTACTGTCAATCTGTCAACCTGTCAATATTTGAACAATTTAGTTGTAGTCTAACATCAGGCGTTTGTTTCTAAATCTGTATGATTCCACTTCTAGAATCGACTTCCACTACATCCAACTTCAATCCGGTTCAATCAGAGTTCTCAACCAAAACGAGTCCACTGACCTGTCTCAATCACTGCAATAATTTATAACCTTTAGCCTTTTTTCCACTACCATGGAAAACCAGCAATCGCTTGCCTAGGAAACCACGTCAATCTCCGACTAGCAGATTTCCACCAAATTGCAAGTTTGCTGAAAGGCTCTCGAAAAAAAAAATGTAGAATTGCTCCAGCCCAGTGGCCAGTGGATTGATTTCGCAAATCCGACTTCACGGATTTACCCGCGAAAAGCTTTCAACTGTGAGCTTTCCAGAGCTCTGATTTCAAAAAATACCACCAAATCGAACCTACGGTTCGAGGAAACAGCGAATCCATAGACGGGCTGAGCGAGCATTTGATTGAAAGATTTATGGTGGCGATGATTGGATTTATGGTTCTTTTGGGCTTCGGAGCGTGAATAAATCGCAAAAAAAATGTTTCAACCTTTAAGAGTTTGTTTAGTCGCGTTCTAATAGCCTATACTTAGGATGAAACTGCACCGATATTAGAGGGCGCGTGCCCTCTCCCGTGTTGAACACCGAAATTAATGAGTTGTTTAATCAGTATCTGTCACAGCGCATTTGCCCCTCCGTTCACTAATTACCATAATTTAATTAGCTAGTCACAACAGCCACTTATTGTGCAGGGTAGGTTAAACCCCGCGCGAAATTGCTGTGGCTCTCCGGTCACCACTCCTAAACGCATACTTGCATGAAATTAAAGTTGAAAAATTAACATTGAACTGCAGCAGGGCAGCACGAAATTGACTAGAATAGATACTGGAGGGCACGGGCGTAGACAAAAATTTATCTCGAGAGCGGACTTCTCATCAATTGTTAAAATTGTTAAAATTGTCAAAATTGTCAAAATTGTCAAAATTGTCAAAATTGTCAAAATTGTCAAAATTGTCAAAATTGTCAAAATTGTCAAAATTGTCAAAATTGTCAAAATTGTCAAAATTGTCAAAATTGTCAAAATTGTCAAAATTGTCAAAATTGTCAAAATTGTCAAAATTGTCAAAATTGTCAAAATTGTCAAAATTGTCAAAATTGTCAAAATTGTCAAAATTGTCAAAATTGTCAAAATTGTCAAAATTGTCAAAATTGTCAAAATTGTCAAAATTGTCAAAATTGTCAAAATTGTCAAAATTGTCAAAATTGTCAAAATTGTCAAAATTGTCAAAATTGTCAAAATTGTCAAAATTGTCAAAATTGTCAAAATTGTCAAAATTGTCAAAATTGTCAAAATTGTCAAAATTGTCAAAATTGTCAAAATTGTCAAAATTGTCAAAATTGTCAAAATTGTCAAAATTGTCAAATTTGTCAAAATTGTCAAAATTGTCAAAATTGTCAAAATTGTCAAAATTGTCAAAATTGTCAAAATTGTCAAAATTGTCAAAATTGTCAAAATTGTCAAAATTGTCAAAATTGTCAAAATTGTCAAAATTGTCAAAATTGTCAAAATTGTCAAAATTGTCAAAATTGTCAAAATTGTCAAAATTGTCAAAATTGTCAAAATTGTCAAAATTGTCAAAATTGTCAAAATTGTCAAAATTGTCAAAATTGTCAAAATTGTCAAAATTGTCAAAATTGTCAAAATTGTCAAAATTGTCAAAATTGTCAAAATTGTCAAAATTGTCAAAATTGTCAAAATTGTTAAAATTGTCAAAATTGTCAAAATTGTCAAAATTATCAAAATTATCAAAATTATCAAAATTATCAAAATTGTCAAAATTGTCAAAATTGTCAAAATTGTCAAAATTATCAAAATTGTCAAAATTATCAAAATTATCAAAATTGTCAAAATTGTCAAAATTGTCAAAATTGTCAAAATTGTCAAAATTGTCAAAATTGTCAAAATTGTCAAAATTTTCAAAATTGTCAAAATTGTCAAAATTGTCAAAATTGTCAAAATTGTCAAAATTGTCAAAATTGTCAAAATTGTCGAAATTGTCAAAATTGTCAAAATTGTCAAAATTGTCAAAATTGTCAAAATTGTCAAAATTGTCAAAATTGTCAAAATTGTCAAAATTGTCAAAATTGTCAAAATTGTCAAAATTGTCAAAATTGTCAAAATTGTCAAAATTGTCAAAATTGTCAAAAATGTCAAAATTGTGAAAATTGTCAAAATTGTCAAAATTGTCAAAATTGTCAAAATTGTCAAAATTGTCAAAATTGTCAAAATTGTCAAAATTGTCAATATTGTCTAAACAAAATGAACAAATTGAACAAAATGAACAAAATGAACAAAATGTACAAAATGAACAAAATGAACAAAATGAACAAAATTATCAAAATGAACAAAATGTACAAAATGAACAAATTGAACAAAATGAACAAAATGAACAAAATGAACAAAATGAACAAAATGAACAAAATAAACAAAATGAACAAAATGAACAAAATGAACAAAATGAACAAAATTATCAAAATGAACAAAATGTACAAAATGAACAAAATGAACAAAATGTAGTTTTCTGGAGCACGCTTCCTGAATCAATATTTTAAATTTTTGTTATTGGTTCTTATTAGATGTTTTGATCTAAAGTGTAACATTGTTCCACCCATGCTACCCACCAACATAACTCACCCAGTCAATGTCTCCGGACTTGTGCCTACACGCCATAAATCCTGCCGTCATCTGAGACATAAGAAAAAAAAAAACCCCGCTCATTCATCAGCGATCGTCACACCCCTCAGACTCCGGGTATCATTTCAACAAGGAAATGCAAATTATCACATTACTGTCACAAAGTGCATGTTTTCAACCCTTCCCTACCCCTGCAACTCTCAACCGATTCGCGCTCAGAGGGGTGATAAATATTTGCCATAAGTACCCCCTTCCCCTCGCTTCTCACCGATTAGAGGGAGATAGAAACAAAAACAGCAACAAACCTCTCACTAAGGTGGAGCGACCGAGAGAAAGAACGTCCGCAAGGGGTTATTAACTGCGAAACTAATCACCATGCGTCTCCTCCAGAGCAAAGGCTTGGCGTTGCCTAGCCCCTCCAACACTTTTATGCAAATGAGCTCGTCGAGCTTAATTAACTTTCAGCATTAAATCATTTTATCGATTGCCCCGAGGGGGGTTGACGGATTCGGTGCCGGGTCGTGTTGCTACTTTTTTGCTGCTTTTTCCCTCGAATCCTGGAGAAGGTTCGCAGGGGTAGGGTAATTATCCTATTAACAGACGCCGATGGCGTCTTTCCAGACAGGTTCCACTCAATCACTGGGACAGTGGTGTGCCAAGCTTGAGACACTGTTGATTTGGTTGATTTTCTTGTCTGATAGGGAAATACTGAAAAGACTGAAACTGCTCTTCAAGTACGGACTTCAAACTTGAAGAAGGTCTCTTAAAAACAACAAAATGTTGATGTGAAGTGATAAGTGAATAGTTTAGTGAACTGGTGAGTAGCTGTGGTAAGTACCTTCTGTCAATCTGTCAACCTGTCAATAGATTTAAAATTTTAATTTTTAGTTTTTTTATTTGTAATTTGTAGTTTTTATTTCTATGGTTTAATTTTGCTCTGGAACTTTTATATTATTTTTAGCATTTTTTTTTTAATATAAAGTGATTCAAGTAGCTAGAATCTCTGTACAGGGAAGAAAGTGGCCCATGATCACGAGAATGTAGTTTTTATTTACCGCTGGAACCCCGCAGGTCGCGGGACACGACTTTCCGCTTAGATCTAGACCACTTGGGAAGCCCTTGAGATTTATGGCACTTGGAGAACATGGTTCTTGAGTCTTGACCAATCTGGGGTCTCAGATTCTAGAAGCTGATGAATGTAATCAGTGGCGTTGGTTCACGGAATTGACCGCTTCAATTATCCTTGTAAGTGTGTGAAACGCTAATTTATGGCACGTTGATGCCTAGCTTTGGCAATGCCAAATCGATAAAGTTCCAACCTCTCTGGACGCAATATTGTTCTTTGCATAATTGCAGGGGTGTTGTTGCGTTGAGGGGATGACTTATGGAGCAAACGCCGCGATGTCGACAGGGAGTTCGTATTTGCATATTTTGATTAACGCTGCGAGGTGGTTCAACAACTTGAGGTCCTTGAAGGGTTTGATGAAGTTACGATCTTCCTTGTTGGAGAGTGCAGGTGTTCAAATAACTCACTGATCTTTTTTCAATTAAATAAATTGATCAGGAACTATTACGTTTTTGTGTGAAACATCAATCACAAATTTTGAATAACTTCATCACAATTCCGTAATTAATTAGCGTAAGGACATTTCTTCCTTTCCAATGTTAACTTCACTCGACCGACTGTTTCCAGCAGATCAAACACCCCCATTCAATTAACCACTTCAATGATGACCATCCGTTCCAGGTCTGTGGGAAAATTCATTACCAGCAACCTCTCTCCCCCTTGTAATGTCCAACTTATTGTCCAACTCAATGGGCAGGAAAAAAATAACATCAAACAGTACAGCACACTCGACGACGACGACGAATCAGTCACAACCCACAGAGCCACTCAGCAAATTGTTTATTAATCACGGTAAGTGACGTTAACCACTTTGCTGGCCTGACTGACTCGGAGGTACGCCACCGCTAGGGCAGCGAGCATACCGATGTCGAAGATCATAACCTGGAAAAACTCATTGAGGATGTCGGTGGGGGAGGACACAGTTGAAAAATAAAGAGATTAATTAAATTAAAAACAATTATACACAGCTTAAGGAAAAAATTAGCAAAACAGTAAATATGATAAACAAGTAAAAAAAACTTTGAAAGATGACAAATATTCATCAAAAGAAAATTGAGGAAAAAAACATACTCAAACATTTAAATAAATTCAGTTGAACAAGCTGCACAAGAGCGCAACATAGTAGTGGAAAAAGGTAAACAACATGAATATGCTAAACATGATAAACAAATTTCACAAAAGAACATAAAAAAGGTTGAGTAAGCGTTCAGCTTAAGGTTTAAAAAAGATCAAGCTGAACAGGTGCATCAATTGAGCGTGTTGAGCAGGAAATAAACAAGTTACACAAGTTAAAAAAATATGTTAACCAAATTAAACAAACTGAACAAGTTAAACAAGGTAAGAATTTCCACACGAAAAAAGATGAATAATTTAAAAAAAAAGCAGCTGATAAAAGAAAGTAAATTCATCTAATTTTACAAGCATAAAATTTTGGAAAATTTTAACTCGATGAAGAAGCCTAATATGTTTAAAACATTTAAAAAAACAAAAAAAAAACAAGCTTGAATATTTTTATTTTTGATGCATTGAAAACATGATAAAATAGGTGTATTAGTTAAAAAACTTTAACAAAAAAATCAGTAAAAAAGATACATAAAATGATCTAGTTGAGTATGTTAAATAAGCAGAACTTTATGAAAAGGTTGAACTAGAGATCAAATTGAACAGCTGAGGAAGAATTGCATGATGACAAATTTAAACAAGAGCACAACATTAAAAGTTTAGAATACCAAAATGGTTGAACAAGATTGTAATGCTGAAGAAGTCAAAATGATGAACAAAAAGTCTAATAAAACGATTTTCGTTTCCAACACATCAAAAAATAAAAAAAAAATCAAACAAATTTGAAAAAAAGAAAGAAAAAATAAAAAAACAGACCCTTAAAAAACATTTTTTCTTTGAATCGAAGAAATCGGAAAAATTGGAAAAAATAAAAAAAAATAGAAAAAAGAAAATAAAAACAAAACAATAAAAAAAATAAAAAAATTGAAAAAATATTAAAAATTTCGAATTTGTCAAAAAGAATGAAAATATAAAAAATATTGAAAATATCTAAAAAGTTGAAAACATCGAAAATTTCCAAAACATCGAAAATATCGAAAATATCGTTAGTATCTAAAATATCGAAAATATCGAAAATATCGAAAACATCAAAAATATCGAAATAATCAAAAATATCGGAAATATCGAAAACACCGGAATATTGAAACAATCGAAAATCACAAAAATATCAAAAAAAATCCAAAAAAACGAAAAAATTGAAAAAACGACAATAACCGAAGTAAACCGAAAAAAAAAAAACAAAAAAATCGAAAACATCAAAAAAATTAAAAAAAAAATCAAAATTGTAAAAAAAATAAATTGCATTTAAGACCAAAAATAAAATTTTAAATATCGAAGACGAACAAACGTACAAAACGTTCGTTTTGCAAAAAGACAATTGAAAATATGAAAAATATTGAAAATATTAAAGTTTTTCAATTTGTAAAAGATCAAGTATATAAAAAATATCGGAAAAATCGAAAACATCGAACACATCGAAAATTTTGATAATATCGAAAATAACGAAAATATTGAAAATATCGAAAATAACGAAAATATTGAAAATATCGAAAAATTCAAATATGTCGAATGTATCGAAAATTTCGAAAATATCGAAAATATCGGAAAAATCGAAAAAATCGAAAACATCGAAAACATCGAAAATATCGATAAAATTGAAAATATTAAAATAAAATTTGAAATATGGAAAACGAACAAAGCCAAAAATACGAAGAAAACGAACAAAACGATCAAAACTATCAAAACGAACAAAACGAACAAAACGAACAAACGAACAAAACAAACAAAATGAACAAAACGAACAAAATGAACAAAACGAACAAAACGAACAAAGCCAAAAATACGAAGAAAACGAACAAAACTAACAAAACGATCAAAACGATCAAAAAGAACAAAACGAACAAAACGAACAAAACGAACAAAACGAACAAACGAACAAAACGAACAAAACGAACAAAATTGAAAATATTAAAATAAAATTTGAAATATGGAAAACGAACAAAGCCAAAAATACGAAGAAAACGAACAAAACTAACAAAACGATCAAAACGATCAAAACGAACAAAACGAACAAAACGAACAAAACGAACAAACGAAACAAAACAAACAAAATGAACAAAACGAACAAAATGAACAAAACGAACAAAACGAACAAAGCCAAAAATACGAAGAAAACGAACAAAACTAACAAAACGATCAAAACGATCAAAACGAACAAAACGAACAAAACGAACAAAACGAACAAAACGAACAAACGAACAAAACAAACAAAATGAACAAATCGAACAAAATGAACAAAACGAACAAAACGAACAAAACGAACAAAACGAACAAAACGAACAAAACGAACAAAACGAACAAAACGAACAAAACGAACAAAACGAACAAAACGAACAAAACGAACTAATCGATCTAATCGATCAAAATTGACAAGTAGGGGAGAGTGGGGAGACTTGATCCCCGGGGAGACTTGATCCCAAGCCTGTATCTCGTCAGCATGTGGGTAAAACAATTAGCTTTGTTCTAGAAAGTTGTGCGAAATCGACTAAAACTCATTGTAGAAAACAAAGAAAAAAATTCAAAAATGTTTGGATTGAGTTACACACATTTTTCTAAGAAGTGCTGCAAAAAACTTCCAAGAGATCTTTTTTCTTTGTTTTGATAAGTATAGAAAACACTCAAAAATTATTCAAAAAAATATTTTTTATACATGAATTGTTTGATAAACATATCAACTCCAAAACCCTTACGCATTTGATGTTAAATTTATCGTCATACTATTTTTACAATCAATTGTTTAAAAAAGTGCGTTTAGGGAGACTTGATCCCTGCATTTTTACAGTCACTGGAATCAGCCTCAAGATTAATTAATTGGGCTGGGATTTCATACATTGTTCCCTTTAGTATAGTAGTACATAACTAACTGCAGTTTGAACCTTTTTTCAAAAGTTTTGTAAACAAAAATTACCAGCTTTTGTAAACATGCTAAATGTTGGTCTAAAAAAGAAAATTTTAAGTTTTTAAATATTTTACATGCTAAACTTGTTATATTTTGAACACAAACGTACAGGTTTAATGTGAAATTGTTGTATCTTATAGAAAATTAAAAGTTTGGATGAATAAGAAACATTTTGCTTAAGATTTCTTCAAAATGTTGAAAGGGGGATCAAATTACCCCCAACATTTTGAAAATGCCGGTTTAAAATATTTTTTTAAAAAGCTTGGCATTATTCGAAGAGTTTATCTGATGAAATACCCTTATCAGCCAAACATAGTTGAATGTTTAAGCTTTCAATTCATGCAAAAAGATCATAGTTTTGTGAGAAATTGACAGAGTTATGTGCGATTCAAAAAAAGGGGATCAAGTCTCCCCACTCTCCCCTAAATTCACATTTCGTACCGTGCAACTTTACAACCTCATCCTCGGCACGCTTCTCGTGCCCATTTTGGCATTCAATTGTCAGTGCTAATTTACATCACCTGGGCTCGAGAATGCGCTTTGCTAAATGAAGCGCGACTTCACCTTCAAGGATCCACGCCGTCGAAATCGTTTGTCAGAACAATCTCTTAGAACTACGAAGATTAACCGCAAAATGGGGTTTTGTGTCTGGTGATTTTTTTTAAATGAGCATCGTCCACAGATAATGGCAATAAATTAGCGGTGTTAATTGCAGCGTGTTGGAGGAGCAGACTAACAAATGGGATGGCTTGCGTCCAGCTGACATGAAGGCGCGGGAAGATTTATGCTAAATTGGGTGCAAAGTTCAGTGGAACGCTTTGGGGAAGGAGTTGGCAGCTTGGACGGTCCAAACTTGGCATCGTAACTGGGAAATGGTCGAGCCCAGCACGATAACGACAATTTAATTAGCCATAACGGGAGCTAATCAAACTTGACAGATTTTACATTGCCTTGAACAAAACTTCCAAAGAAACCTCTCTCAAACCCTTCATCGTGGTAGGTCCAACGATCTCGACCACCGGTCAAACTCTTTCGCAATTCGGTGCTCCAAATGATAATTATCGACAGCTCGTTGCGTTCATTGATTAGGCTTTCCACCGGACAGTGGAAACCGTTTGGAAAGAAAAACTTGCCCTCCACACAGCAGCCAGCGGTGGACATTGTGACATGAAGTCGTGACAATCTACCAAGAAGTTACAAATAAGGTGTTCGAGGGTGCACATTAAAGCAGCAGCAGCTGCATGCGTGTGAGATATTGGCTGCTAGTAGTGGACACACCCCTCCAGGGAAGGACAAACTTGGTGTGACCATCGGGCGGCCGGTCACGACGAAGACCCCCCGCGGGGCACACGTACCTGGGCGTAATTAGGGTCATTACGCTACTGTTTGTGGACGGAGAGAAAGAGATATGATAGAGGAAAGAAAAGGAATTTTATAAAAACTGACAATTAAGTTGGGTATAATGACTTGGTTAATGTGGTGTTTTGGTCCAAAATTACGATTTATACTCAAAGTTCGTAAAATGTTGTATAAAAAAACCTCACATTTAATTTCCCAAAAACCTCATCCTGAACGAGTTTGCAACCTCCTCACCACAACCAGCAACACCGTTCGGGATGGCAAATGGTTTGCCAATTTTCACGCCTGAACTGTTTGTCAAACCGATCCTGCCAGTATTTGTTTATTTATTCTTCCGCTCAGTTACACATACATCATTTGGGCAGGCTGGCAACACTTCCCCCCTTCCCTGCCCACCAGTTGCTAACCGGAAACCACCTGACGAATTTAAATGTTTGCAGATTGGAACGAGCAAAAAAAAAAACTGTTTACATGCAAACACGTTTCCAAATCGGATCAAAATTTTATCCTTTTTTTTTCCTCCTCCCTCCCTGTTGCGGATTATTTTTTGAATAAATCGTTGAAATGGCGGAATTTATTTCCGCCCGTGTTATTTCGGCCCCATTTTGCGACCGATTGAGCATTCCGTAATCGATTCTCGACCAAATTTGGTAATCCACGTGCGGGGGTTTTGGTGGAAAATTGGAAAACTGATTTTCTCAACCAGTGTGGTCAGAAAATCGCGTCGATATCGGATTTTGACAGGAAAATGGGCTGGGGCTGAGTGTGTGGGTAAAAAATAACAATATTTCAACGTGACCGCCGTGAAACGATTCAGTAATTTGCGTGACCTCAACCCGGATTGGGGTCGGAGTGACCGCGGCCGCTGTAGCAGCAGCCACCGTAAATCTTGTGACTTGTAACGGTACAGTGGGCAGAGTTGTGCGGGAACAGTTGACTGGTGGAAGTTTAAAGTTGTGGGTTGGAAAACAAGATTCTGACGGAAAACAAAATTGAACTTTGTTTTCTCGTAAAGAAAACAGAAACTCGTTTTATTTGTTGACCAATTTATGTATTTTTTTTCTTGCTACACTATTTTGTTGTTTATTTTAAGTACAATTGGAAACACATTCTGATAGTTTGTTTATTTTTTCAGCAAAAAATACAAGGTTTTGAAAAAAGAGCAGAAAGCTTCTTACAAATGGGTCATTCCATCTGAAGCGGAACAGCATTTGAAAATTACCTTCTCCGATCCTGCTCAAATTTGGCTGAGCTGTTGATACTATCAAAACATGCAAAAATCCCGAATTTCATCCAAATCGGAGCACCCCATCCATTTTTGTACCTCCCCAAAAAATCGACTTTTTGGCGATTTTTGGACAAACCTCCTAGTTTCAAACGGCGATAGCTCAGGAACCACAAATCTCAGAAGGTCGGTCTTAGACTCAATTTTGAAGGAAATCGGACGTAGAATCCATTTCCGTGATCAAAATGTTGATTAATTTATTTTTTCTACCTGCATTGCGCAACTGAAAACTTTAAACGGCCGTATCTCAAAACACCCCAACTTATTTTTTTTATTTGACCTCACCATCGTGTTCCCCGGCCAATTTTACATGAGAATCACCTATCGACAGAAATGAATATGTTTCGTTCCAGAGATATCGAACTTTAAAGTTTTGTGTTTTCGAGATTACCTGCATCAGCTTCATTCGCCGCATCTGCTAGAAGCACACAGGCGGGCTGATCAATAACTGCTACCTGGCCATTTATTGAAATAATATTTCATCATAAATAATCTTCATCAAATTGAGCAAAAATTAACTGTATAATACTGTAGGAAACTAAAGTTTAATCGCAAATGTTTATCTGCTCAAAAAAATTAATGAAGTGAATTTCTGTGTTAACCCACTGGACAGAGCAATGACGACACACAGTAAAGGGCAGAATTGGATTCCGACGGAGCGAGAGGAAAATGCAATTCTCGGATTAGTTTTCAAAAAGCCGTAAGAGCCATTGTTAAACAAAGTCCTTTTTGCATCGGTATTCGACCTACTTACGAAAAACCAATATCAAAATGCTCGAGATTGTTCATCTACACGTCCTTCAAGTGCCCCAAACTTAAAATAAATGAAATTTTGTTTCATTTTCTAGAAAAACGAAAATTAGTGTCAGAGGTCACAATGGCTCTTACGGCTTTTTAAAAACTCACCCGAGAATTAATCTTGTTAGTAACACTGAAAAATAAGTGCACGATACATTATTGAGTAAAAATATGAATTAAAATGAATAAAATTTGTTGATACGTGATACTCTAGTGAAGGACGATCACAAGGAGTAGGAAAAGGATTTCTGGAATGTATAAAACTGAAAAATGTAAGAAAATCACAAAGTTTGATCTGCTGCAAAGCGGCTAATTCTCCAAATTTAGTTGCGATGATTTCGACACCGTCCGAACAACAGTGTTTTTTTCATCTATCATTCTTGGATTCTTGGAACACAATACGGCTGCTGTCCTCACGTATAAGGATTTTTAAATTAAATGTACCTTGACCAAAATCATATTTTAATGAAATGGAGCTGGCTCACTATATAAAAATTGATTTAATATGATCAATCTAAACCATAAATCAGAATTATGGTAAAGTGTCAATAATAAACTATAATAATAATAATAATAAAGCAGGTTTTGGGGTTTTTGCTAAATGGCACTATTTTGCTCCACTTCATTAATTTTTTTGAGCAGATAAACATTTGTGATTAAACTTCAGTTTCCTACAGTATTATACAGTTAATTTTTGCTCAATTTGAGGAAGATTATTTATGATGAAATATTATTTCAATAAATGGCCAGGTAGCAGTTATTGATCAGCCCGCCTGTGTGCTTCTAGCAGATGCGGCGAATGAAGCTGATGCAGGTAATCTCGAAAACACAAAACTTTAAAATTCGAAATCTCTGGAACGAAACATATTCATTTCTGTCGATAGGTGATTCTTATGTAAAATTGGCCGGAGAACACGATGGTGAGGTCAAATAAAAAAAATAAGTTGGGGTGTTTTGAGATACGGCCGTTTAATGTTTTCAATTGCGCAATACAGGTAGAAAAAATAAATTAATCAACATTTTGATCACGGAAATGGATTCTACGTCCGATTTCCTTCAAAATTGAGTCCAAGAACGACCTTCTGAGATTTGTGGTTCCTGAGCTATCGCCGTTTGAAACTAGGAGGTTTGGCCAAAAATCGCCAAAAAGTCAATTTTTTGGGGAGGTACAAAAATGGAGAGGGTGGTCCGATTTGGATGAAATTCGGGATTCTTGCATGTTTTGATAGTATCAACAGCTCAGCCAAATTTGAGCAGAATCGGAGAGGGTAATTTTCAAATTTGCACTTTTTCGTGCACAGTTGAGATGGAATGACCCAAATTTGATTTCATTTGTTTGTCCTTTGACACTTCGTCAATTGAGTGACGTTTACCATATTGGTAGAAAATGAGTTAATTACCCAAGTAACAATTTTTCCAGGAGTTCTACAAGAGCTCTTCAAGATAGCTACAGCATAGCAGTTTGGACCGCGGTAGGATAAAATTCTCTTCAAAACTTCTTCAGGAGTTTGGAAGAGTACTTGAAGAGAGTTTTATCCTACCGCGGTCCAAACTGCTATGCTGTAGCTATCTTGAAGAGCTCTTGTAGAAATCCTGGAAAAAAAATGTTACTTGGGTAGTTTGTATTATTTTTATGTGTATTTAAAAAAACTACATATCTTTGAACAAAAAATCATGCCAATGATGGAAGTCTGCCTGCACGTTAAGCTTGAGTTAAATTTTTTGAAATAAAGTTTCAAACAATGCTTGAGACATGATAACAGGCATATGAAAACATTCAAATTAAGTTGGAAGGAGCGTTTTTTTTTTTTGAAAATTTAAATGATGATAATGTTTAAAATTATAAGTCAGTTTTTTTTTTCAAATAAAAAAGGGTGGCTTTTGATTCAATCATGTTAAAATTTATTGTCAGTCAATTTCAGTATTTCATGAAAAAATTAGGTGGCACAAAACATTTGATAAATAGAATAAAAATGTAGTTATTAACAATTATTATTCTGGTCAAAGTTGTTGCCACCCAATAAACCAGAAGCAGAGAACAAAAACTTGAACTAAGTTTTTTGATAGCCAAGGCATTGAAAAAAAAACTTAATATGAAATTGCAATACAAATTTTCAATATTTTAACGTTATAACATGTATTTTAAATAGGTTACAACCAATTAAACCAGTTTTTTCGATTAAAAGCCATTTTTTGCTAAAAAAAAATCACCGTCTAATTTTTAGTGAGCCAAAAGGAGAGGAAACAAAAACTCAAATCGAATCGAATTAAAATTATCATGACTAACACATATTATTCAAAGAATTAGACTCTTTTCCTGATGATTTTTTCAATTCAATTCCCGACGAAAACAGCATGATTCGATAAAAAAGTTTTTCTGGGGGTTTCTTGCCCGAAATAATATGACCCGTATTTTTTGGTTTGGCCATTGGGGTTATCTACACCGTGTTAGGGTGGTCCAAAAAATGGCAATTTTCGTCGATTTTTGCAAAAAACACCTTTTTCAAAAAATCATTACTCCATCCTATTTTAACCAATTTTAGCTGTTTTGAGAGCAAACGATAATACCCTTTCGCTTTATTTAAAAAAAATGAAAAACTTCGACTATAGAGCAATTCTAGCTCAAATCAGGAATTTTTCTGGTTCTTTTGTATCCGACCCTCTACGATTTCAATGAAACTTTGTAGACATGTTATCTTAGGCCTATATAAGCAATTTTTGTGTATATGGAGCCAATAGTACTCATAAAAACATTTGAGAAGGGCGTAAGGTATTTAAATATTTTTGTATTTTGCAATTTAAAAATTACTGTATTTCGAAGCCGTTGCGTCGTATCAAAAAGTGGTCAAAGACAAACTTGTAGGAAATTGGACGTGCTTTCTGAAAAAAATACACTGAAACAAAAAAACACGCCACATCTATGAGATTTTTCAATGTTTAAGTCTAAAACTAAATTTAAAGGTGATGTCACGATTTTTTTTCGTTCAAAATTTTTGAGGAAATAGCCTAAAATGTTACCAAAAGACTGACGAAAAATGCAGGATGGTATGTCGCTCCTAAAAAAATACAAAAATCATTTGCTAAAACTGTTTTTTTGAAAAGTGGTCTAAACGTCAAAATTTTGTATAAACCGGTAGTGGGAATTCTCCAGACAATTTTACATAAAAGTTTCCATATTGACCATTGTTCTATGTCCAATCCTTGGGAAGATACAGCGGTTTTAATAACAAAAATGTTGAAAAAACGGGTTTTTTGGTGGTTTTTGGCAATTTCTATATGATAGACTTTATTTTTCAGTCTCGTAAATATTTTTACCGGAAAGCTCGTCCAATTTCCCATAAGTTTGCCTTTAACAGCTTTTTGCTTTATGTCGTTTTATATTAACGTAATAAAATTTACTATCCTGGTTTCTACCACACCGAAAAAAATATTCTATTTTTAGTTATAAGAAATGTAATTAAGCTTATATCTGTAAGCCCTTACATCCAATTGAAATGCTGTCAAAGGCGAACTTATGGGAAATTGGATGAGCTTTTCGGTAAAAATATTTACGAGACTGAAAAATAAAGTCTGTAAATGCCAAAAAACCACAAAAAAAATCGTTTTATCAACATTTTTATTTTTAAAACCGCTGTATCTTCCCAAGGATTGGACGTAAGACAATGGTCTATATGGAGACTTTTATGTAAAATTGTCTGGATAATCGATTCCCACTGCAGGTTTTCAAAAATGTTGACGTTTAGACCACTTTTCAAAAAATCAGTTTTAGAAAATGATTTTTGTATTTTTTTAAGAGAGACATACCATCCTGCATTTTTTGTCAGTCTTTTGGTTATATTTTAGGCTATTTCCTCAAAAAATTTGAACGAAAAAAAATCGTGATATCACCTTTAAATTTAGTTTTAGACTTAAAAATTGAAAAATCTCATAGATGTGGCGTGTTTTTTTGTTTCAGTGTATTTTTTTCAGAAAGCACGTCCAATTTCCTACAAGTTTGTCTTTGACCACTTTTTGATACGACGCAACGGCTTCGAAATACAGTAATTTTTAAATTACAAAATACAAAAATATTTAAATACCTTACGCCCTTCTCAAATGTTTTTATGAGTACTATTGGCTCCATATACACAAAAATGGCTTATATAGGCCTAGGATAACATGTCTACAAAGTTTCATTGAAATCGGAGAGGGTCGGGTACAAAAGTACCAGAAAAAATCCTGATTTGATCTGGAATTGCTCTATATTCAAAAAAGTTACCAAAAAATGGCTATAACTTGAAAACGGTGCATTTTACCAAAAATTTACTTGAGTACTTTTTGAATGCAAATTTGATTTTACATCAAAAAATGAAGTTGAAAATTTTTTGGGACCAATATTTCGATTTTTTTGAAAAAATTGGTATTGATTCAAAAAATCATTATTTGGTCAAAGATTTTTTGTCCATTCTGGAAAATTCTCAAAAGCTGGCAGTGTCCTCTTAAACATATCAAAAAAATGAAAAAAAATAAAAATGTGTATTTTTTTTTTTTTGGTGCTTCAAATATCGAGCCAAACATTTCAATGAAAAATTTGTTTTAAATTGCATTTCACACTAGCCCAGTTGTTTTGCAATCATTAGTTTCCAAAATACCCAAGTATTGACGAAATTATTTTTTTATTCTAAATATCTACATCTAGTTTCTAGTTTTGATGAAAATTTTAATTTCCTTGAAAAAATCTTTTTGTGGTGCTGTACATCAGAACTTCACAAATAATCAAAATAATTTTAATTAGGCCGTAAAATGCTAAATATGATTTTTAACGCAGGAACATTTATTGAAAGCTGTTTTTAGTTGACAAGAAATATCCATTAAAAATTTGAAGGTTTTGAAAAATAAATTTTTTGCTCCCTGATGTTTCAGAGGCTGATTTTGTCATTGACTTATAAATATTTGCAACGGCCTTATTTACTAATAAAACCAAATTCAATTGAAACATGAAAAAATAAAAACAGCACAGATCGTTTATTTTTTTCCGTTTCGACACATTGGTTGAAAATTGATTTTTGGCGAAATTTTATATCGAGGTATTCTGAAAGGCGGGATTTTGTTGTAGAGAGTTAAGGTTAATACCAAGTTATTAAATGAATACCTTCGAGTGCTAAAGTTCCTGCTGTCATTCCTGTCAAAATCTGTCACCCTCATTGTCAAGACAAGACAACCAGCACGCTGTTGACATGTCTCGTAAGCTCTTCGAAAGCCACGACGTGGTCAGTCCCGCCGTGCCACGGCATGACTCCGAATCGCCTGTCATCAACGCCGGATACACCAACCCCGCCAGATGGTGCTGCTGCTGCCACTGAAAACATATTAATTACTGCTTGAGCGCTGCTGCTGCCACCGGTTGATGATGGTGATGATGATCAGACCTCGCGCCTACGCGTACTTCAGGGATGGGAAACTTGCCAAGGATGTTCGCGAGGGCTTTCCAACTCTGATGAAGTTTGCGGAATTATGGCAGCGTCATCGCAAGAAGCACATTAATAACCGTTTTCCTCGCACCGTCATCGCTCAAATCGGTGAAGGTAATCCCATTTCGTCGGAGCGGATGCATTTTGAGTGAAGAAGCTATCGCGTAAGCTTATTGGATCTGAGTGGGACCAAAAGTCAAGGCGCGCGGTTTTCAATCGAAATTTTTCCCATTTTTTAATGAAGCTTTCGTTTGATGAACGCTAGAGGGCGGTATGATTGCTTATTTTTGGACAAAATGAGCTCTGCGAGTTGGGGGTTTTAATTATGCCGTCGATAATGACGTGAAACGAAGAACTCTTCGGGGAAAATCCCCGTTTAATGAGAGCGACTTCATTATTGAAAGGTCGATGCTTCGTCGTTCAACGAGTGTTGCATTCCACAGAATTTATTCATCCAAATCCCACAAAGAGTATATTCATCCACTCTGACTGTGGTCGTAAACCCCCTCAACATACGACCTCCAGGCAGGTTCTAAATTGCTACTTATCACAAACCAGAATAAAAGCGTTTTTTTTTTCATGAAACCTAATGACCCTCGCGGCTCGCTGACAGTGACCTCGCGCAAAACTCATTGAACAGTAATTTATTAAAAATATTTCTGCCCGCGCACAATTTCCACTTAATTGACCCCTTTCGGTCGGAAATGGATAATTGAGGAATGGTGCTAAGCCGTGGTGGCTCGGTGCAATATGTTAAGCTTTTCGACACGCAAAGAATCGGTCCTCGGATAATGGATGGAAATGGGGCCAGCAGCGCTGCTTTTCGGGGTGCTGACCTTCCGCGTGCCTGTGGCTGGTGCCTGAAGTGATTAAAAGTGGATTACTCGCGTTTTTTTTCGTGGTCGACTTCAGCTGGGGCTTCAGCTGGACAAGTGTGCCTTTTGGTGACTGGGAGAAAACGATATTTAAATTATGGCACGATAAATTAATGGCTCGTTTTTGAGGGCTTATGCTTTGGGGTGAAGAATTTGGTTCACTTTGGTGGGAAATTGAACTTTTACATTTTAAAGGTCAAAAGATGGTTGCCTCAATTTTTGGTGGCTTATTTTAATGGGTCATACGACTTGTTAACTTCTGTGTCAACCGCTTATTTTTTTCAATTTGCTCCTTGAATAGGACATTTCTGAACACGCGAAACAACATTCATCCTACGAAAAACTTTTTTTCTTTTTTTCTGAAATGTTTTTTTTTATTTGGGTAATTCTCTACCAACTCACACGAAATCGGGAAAAGTTGCCCCGACCCCTCTTCGATTTGCGTGAAACTTTGTCCTAAGGGGTAACTTTTGTCCCTGATCACGAAACCGAGGTCCGTTTTTTGATATCTCGTGACGGAGGGGCGGTACGACCCCTTCTATTTTTGAACATGCGAAAAAAGAGGTGTTTTTCAACAATTTGCAGCCTGAAACGGTGATGAGATAGAAATTTGGTGTCAAAGGGACTTTTATGTAAAATTAGACGCCCGATTTGATGGCGTACTCAGAATTCCGAATAAACGTATTTTTCATCGAAAAAAACACTAAAAAAGTTTTAAAAATTCTCCCATTTTCCGTTACTCGACTGTAAAATTTTTGGAACATGTCATTTTATGGGAAATTTAATGTACTTTTCGAATCTACATTGACCCAGAAGGGTAATTTTTCATTTAGAACAAAATTTTTCATTTTAAAATTTCGTGTTTTTTCTAACTTTGCAGGGTTATTTTTTAGAGTGTAACAATGTTCTACAAAGTTGTAGAGCAGACAATTACAAAAAATTTGATATATAGACATAAGGGGTTTGCTTATAAACATCACGAGTTATCGCGATTTTACGAAAAAAAGTTTTGAAAAAGTTGGTCGTCATCGATCATGGCCATTCATGGTCACCCGCGACAGACACGGACGACGAAACAAAGAGAAACGCAAAAAGTAACTTTTTCAAAACTTTTTTTCGTAAAATCGCGATAACTCGTGATGTTTATAAGCAAACCCCTTATGTCTATATATCAAATTTTTTGTAATTGTCTGCTCTACAACTTTGTAGAACATTGTTACACTCTAAAAAATAACCCTGCAAAGTTAGAAAAAACACGAAATTTTAAAATGAAAAATTTTGTTCTAAATGAAAAAATGACCCTTCTGGGACAATGTCGATTCGAAAAGTACATTAAATTTCCCATAAAATGACATGTTCCAAAATTTTTAGCAGTCGAGTAACGGAAAATGGGAGAATTTTTAAAACTTTTTTAGTGTTTTTTTCGATGAAAAATACGTTTATTCGAAATTCTGAGTACGCCATCAAATCGGGCGTCTAATTTTACATAAAAGTCCCTTTGATTCCAAATTTCTATCTCATCACCGTTTCAGGCTGCAAGTTATTGAAAAACACCTCTTTTTTCACATGTTCAAAAATGGAAGGGGTCGTACCGCCCCTCCGTCACGAGATATCAAAAAACGGACCTCGGATTCGTGATCAGGGGCAAAAGTTACCCCTTAGGACAAAGTTTCACGCAAATCGAAGAGGGGTCGGGGCAACTGCTGTGTGAGTTGGCGGAGAATTACCCATTTTCATTTTCAACTTTTTAGGCCGGTACAAATTTTATTTAAAGTTTCCCCTTCAATGTTGGCCCGAAAAATCAGGTGGCAAAAAAAATTTTTTTTTCAAAAAACTTCAATATTTTTATGAAAATTAAAGTGCAATTAGTTAAAATCAATTTTAAATGAATTTCCCTGCGTTTAGAATCATTTTAAGCATGTTTGGGTTGATTTAAAAATCTTTTGAATTTTTGAAATTCGATGTCTACTATCGCTTAAGTTTTTTTTTTCGCTAAAATTTTTGTTTTCGACAAATTTTACATTTTTTGAAAACTTTTATTGCAAAACAACTGAACTAGTGTAAAATACATTTTTAAAACACTGTTTCCATGCAAATGTTGAAACTATGGCATGTTATTTTAATATTTATATTTTTTTATTTTTTTGCCCCCCCCCCCCCCCCCTCGACTCCGGCCAGAGCCGAGGGACAAAAACTTTAAAAAATGCCACAATTTCTGCAGACTTCAATAATTAACTACGGTCTATTTTGTGATTTAGAAACAAGTTTGGTAATTGAAAAAACATTAGTTAAAAATCTTGCTGAGTTACAAATGCAATCAGGTTGTTTAATTCTTACCTACCCGAGCAGACGGAAATAACTTGGGAATAAATTTTTTTGATATTTGAAAATACTAGGCCAATAACATTTTACGTTATTTATAACAAGATTTGTTATTCGTCGTTATGATTTTTTTCGTTATTGGAATGTTATTGTAATAACAGACTAATAACATTTTTAGTTATTCTTAGAACAAATCTTTGTTATTAATTTTTGTTATTTTAACAACTAATCCGAGCATCCCAATAACAGTTGGAGTTATTCTTCCATAACAAAAAATGTTATTCCAAAGTTGTTTTGGCTTTCAACCAATACCATACCAATAACAAATTTTGTTATGATAACATAAACCGTTATTAAACCATTATGCAGAAATGGATTTACCAGGAAGATTCCATAACACTTTTTGTTATTTTAACAGAATTTATTATTGAAATGGCATGAATTTTGTTATTACCGTCTGCCCGGGTAACCTGAAAAATTTAAATTGAGTTCCCTCCAAGTTTATTGAGCTCAACTCACTTTCCATGTATAAATACATTATTGATTAATTTTCTTCATTTTTCTTCTTGATTTTTTTTTATTTATCCTATTCATGAGAAGATTTACGAATATGTACATTTTTCTATCGAATTAATTTCCACTGAAATGAAGACTTTAAAAATCTTAAAAGAAAATGCACCCTACGAAATGTTCCAGTTCACCCGCAAAATTTCGAATAAGAGCTTGAGATTTTGAAATCTTGAGATTTTGAGATTTTGAGATTTTGAGATTTTGAGATTTTGAGATTTTGAGATTTTGAGATTTTGAGATTTTGAGATTTTGAGATTTTGAGATTTTGAGATTTTGAGATTTTGAGAATTTGAGATTTTGAGATTTTGAGATTTTGAGATTTTGAGATTTTGAGATTTTGAGATTTTGAGATTTTGAGATTTTGAGATTTTGAGATTTTGAGATTTTGAGATTTTGAGATTTGAGAATTTGAGATCTTGAGATTTTGAGATCTTGAGATCTTGAGATTTTGAGATTTTGAGATTTTGAGATTTTGAGATTTTGAGATTTTGAGATTTTGAGATTTTGAGATTTTGAGATTTTGAGATTTTGAGATTTTGAGATTTTGAGATTTTGAGATTTTGAGATCTTGAGATTTTGAGATTTTGAGATTTTGAGATTTTGAGATCTTGAGATTTTGAGATTTTGAGATTTTGAGATTTGAGATTTTGAGATTTTGAGATCTTGAGATTTTGAGATTTTGAGATTTTGAGATTTTGAGATTTTGAGATTTTGAGATTTTGAGATTTTGAGATTTTGAGATTTTGAGATTTTGAGATTTTGAGATTTTGAGATTTTGAGATTTTGAGATTTTGAGATTTTGAGATTTTGAGATTTTGAGATTTTGAGATTTTGAGATTTTGAGATTTTGAGATTTTGAGATTTTGAGATTTTGAGATTTTGAGATTTTGAGATTTTGAGATTTTGAGATTTTGAGATTTTGAGATTTTGAGATTTTGAGATTTTGAGATTTTGAGATTTTGAGATTTTGAGATTTTGAGATTTTGAGATTTTGAGATTTTGAGATTTTGAGATTTTGATTTTGATTTTGATTTTGATTTTGATTTTGATTTTGATTTTGATTTTGATTTTGATTTTGATTTTGATTTTGATTTTGATTTTGATTTTGATTTTGAAATGGAAAAAAGGATATTATTTGCCTAGCCTTCTATAAAAATTCAAATTATTTTTATTTACAAACTAATACACCATTGAAGAACATGTATTAGAAATTTAAAAAATGCTGAGTTGTCAGTTAAAAAGAGGAGAATTATTGGTAGTTTGTTATTTCATTTCAATAAACAAAATTTTAAAATAAAACCCGATGATTTTTTGTTGAATAGCAAATGATTCAGCAGAATTTTAACATGCGATGGGACTTCCAGTGTTAATCAAATGAAACAAAAATATTAAACTTTAAAAAACATGTTTGAAATCTGACACGCGCCACCTCTTCTAGATATCACCATTATCCCATAAAAACTTTGAATCGCGCAAGTTTCTCACACAAAACCCAACAATTACCACGTTGATTGATTTATTTTGACAGATCCGATACAATCCGCTTTGCGCACTTATCTGTAATGTCCACACAACAACCTGTTTTCTACCCTTAAGAGAAGCTCACGAACCAACAGAGTCAATTTTCTGCCATCGATCAACTGGTGGTGACCACCGTCATCTTAAGATCGCTATGCTGCACTATGCTACTTATGTGGCTCTTTTTGAGCCTTAAGGCGAGAAACATGATTGATTCAACGTAATACTGACCACATCAGTAATGCAGATCCATGTAGAAGTTATTTTTTTGTGTTCGTTTGAGTAAAGTTGGTTCACCTTAGAATTAAACTCATAAATTGCAATACCAATTCTTCAACAACAAAGATAGCCCTCCCCGGTGAGAAAGCGACCACTTAACTGATCGTTACCATAATTCGCCACTTTTTTTTAAACCTGTACTCTCACAGCTTGACACAGGCGCTTGACGAATTCGTCGTACATCTTTATACGACTTAGCTTGCGATCACCTGGTAGATCAATATTTCTTCAAACTACCTGTATTTATTTTTTGCTGTTTTCATCCAAACGTGGAGATCGATGGAGCCACAAACCGGATTGTTACCCATCACCGCCGATCACCACCGCCATAGTGCGAAACTACGACCCGATGACCACCTCTCCACGGAGACCTGTTCAAACTCCCGCAGATCATCGGAAAACCGCAGGCGATTCCGTTATTCAACCGCAGCTCGAAGAAAGCAGCAAAAAAGTGTTGATGATCGGGTTGATCGGTTGGGGTGAAGTAGGGTAACGGAGAGGTCGGGTGGTCTACCTGCCAGTCACTCAGTCACTGGGTTGAAAGGTAGCCGACACGGTGACGACCACTGGTCTACCGGGTTTTGCAAATGGGCTTTAGAGTGACCCGGAGCGTGGCGACCCTGCGGTCATCGCTCCAATCACCTCTTACGGAGTTCGTAAAATCTATGGCGCTAAAGCTCAAAAACCTCACGGAAAGGGGATCCATCGCCAAATCGCGATAAAGTTCGCTAAAACTAGCGAAAAATGTCGCTAATTTCTCAGCCTGCACAAAAATTACCTAGAATCGCTAATTTTTTTCGCTGGTTTGGAAACCGATGAAATTCTACCAAACCAGTGAAAAAAAACACTGGTTTGGTGAAAAATGTCGCTGTTTGGGGGATCAGTTTTGCTAGAATCAGAAAATTTTCTCGCTGGTTTGGAAAAAGCGGCAGGGCACCAAAATCAACCAGGAGATTATTGTACTGGTTTTGGGAAACAATTCGCTGGTCCAGCGGATTTCTTCACTGGACCAGTGTTCTTTTACGCTGGATCAGCGTTTTCTATCGCTGACGTCCGGGTTTTTTTTTCCGGCGGCAGCAGCTCGTACCAAAATCAACCAGTAGATTATTCTACTGGTTTCGGCGAAAAATCCGCTGGTTCAGCGAATGTTTCCACTGGACCAGTGTTTTTTTGCACTGGATCAGCGTTTTTTATCACCGACGTTTGTTTTTTTGTTTTGGCGGCAGAAGCCTACACAGAAAAAAAACGTGGTAACATTACATCTGGGAAGGGGTACATCTTTTATGTCAGAAAAAATGATTAATTTTACCTCTAAAAATGTTTAAATTTACTTCATATCTGTGGAAAAATTACTGCATATAATGAGTAAAATCGCAACAGAAAATGCTTGAATTTACCTACGAATGTCGAAAATTATCTCTATAAATGTTTAATATTACTCATTTTCGGTGGAGTTGAGTTGACATAGGGGAACAGCATCTAATTCCAGCGTGCCTCTAATGTTGGCAGGTCAGAACTTTGACATTCAATTAAAGCTAATTAAAAGCGTTTTCAACTGAACTCGAGTGATAAATAGCTCAATAAGAAGTGAGCAAGCATGTTTCTATCAAAAGTTTTGCAAATTTAGTTGTTTAAATAGTGAAAATCAGCAAATTGGATGGAATTAGGTGCGAGTGATTAACCTGCCAAAGATACGAGAATTTCCCCTAAGTATAGCTGTCATCAATTATAAGGAACATAAACAAATCTATGCTCAGTAACATATTTTTTATTAATTTCGTCAAAACCTATGCTTTTAGGACTACCAACTTTCACCGAGATTCTGGCCACAGTAGGAGCAATTGTACGGAGTTACTCTGACACAATTGGTCCAGTACCAGCTCATTGAGTATTTCCTCCTTGGCCGTCTCACCGTCGGAAATCTATTAAAAAAGGAATATTGCTAAATTATGATTGGATGATCGTCCTAAAGCTTACTTACGTCAATTATCTGGTTCCTCTGGGGATTGTTTGAGGGTAACATGTTGGTCTAGTAAGCTGGTACAAATTTTACCGTCTGCAAGCCCAGCTGCAGCTGCCCGTCCAACTCGCGTGTAGTACCGGTTGAGCTGGAGATTTCAGACGACATTTTTTTTCTGACGGCAGCAGCGGTCGGGACAGAAGCCGCGAGGAACTTGCATGGGATGAACTCCTTGACCGTTTCGGCTGCCTAGACCTCTACATCGGTGTTGACGAATTCAACGCTGCCGCGGAAGTGCGGCGGCAGTTTCGATGGCTTCGTCACGGATGGTTCGTCTCTACCGGAAACTAAACACCCTCTAATCGAAACCGGTTGTCGACAAGCTTGGTCAGTTTTTAGGCCTAGAAATATTAATAAGAATGAGTCTTATTTAGTGTTTCTACAGTTTTTTTATCTTACCAAAAATCTCAATCGTCATCGGCCGACCAAATATTCCGGCTTCAGTTTAAAGTAGTGTTTGGCCAACAGGATCATGGACCGGCACTTGAACCTTCCCCTGGAGTTTGTCTTTATCGGTATCCGGCACTCAAAAACCTCCCGAATACTTCGAAGACCTGAAAATAGTTAGAAAATTAGTAACTGAGAAGATAGTCAATCACTGATTGTCGCACTTCCGGCGTCTGGACGTGCTGGCCATCTCGCTGTCATTGCTTCTTAAAATGCTATGCAGTTCCGGAGGAACGTTTGACCGGATCAAAGACGGCAGGAAGTTGGTGGTGCCCATTACCCACCTAGCTCTCCGTCAGCTACCAAAAGAGCGGATCCAGTTTGTCTTTGATTATACGGCAGGCCAGACGATGGTGACGGACGTGACAGACGCACTGGGTCCGCGTTTGGAATCTGAGTTTATCAAACGGGGTGTTCGCCCCGACCAGCTAGATCCCTACGTCGGGTCAGCGACCCACCACGGGAGTGATTTAGTGAGAAAGATGTCAATGTATGTTTTGATTAAAATTACCTGAACTTCCGGCATCTTCCGCATCGGAACAATCTTCTACACATTATCCAGCAGCTCAAAAAACTTGCCCATCCCGCGGAGCTTGGCCAGCAGAACCCGCTACGCATCCGGAGATAGTGCTGGCGAAGGCTGCGGAACCATAACGCCCAGACTTCCTGACGGTGCAGAAAAGGGACCCGAAGCGTCCCTTGGATGGTGTGTGTGTGTTTTCCACAACTTAATCACTGTGAACCTCTCCCGGCGCCCTGACCGTGATATTTTATGCTCCCAAACAGTTTTGTGGTCGACTGACCGTTCTGGAAGTGGAAAATTCCTCTTTAGGCCGCAACCAACTTCAGGACCACACAAAACAACATTCAAAACCAACAGCTGAATATTTTTCCAAAAATCAAAACAAAAACATTTGACAGTTGTCTCTCGCAAACTTTCGAAGTTGGTGTTCGAAATCTGTTGTGTTGAATATTGCATCAAAGTCGACTAATAATTAGTCATTCCATAGCAAATTTACACCTTTTTTAGAGCAAAATGTGTTTGAATTATTTTTGGGATGAAATTCAACAAAAATAGAGGTAATATTAAACATTCTTTTTTTACACATTCCATTTTAAACCTTCCCTTTTTACATTATTTTTTTCTGTGTATGCCAAAATAAACCAAAGGATTTGAGAACCAGAGATTAATTGGGAATTGTGTAAAGATTTCGCAGTAACGGAAGCAGAATTAAAAGAAAGTCCAGCCAGGTTGTACTTACTTGCCACAGCACAAACTGTTCCGCGGCCATGGTCAAGTTCCTCGCCTACGATTCTTGCTGCCACCTGCGACAATTTGTGCACTCTTCTATGCAGCAGTACAAATACATCTCCAGCTTCACTGCACCGTATTTTTCTGCTGCGAGAACTTTATGGAAACGTGCTTCTTTTCATTGAAAAGAACCATCACCTGTTGAGTATGTATTTTAATGCTGAACACTTGATGCAGAACTTTTTCATGTTTTTTGTTTTGAAAAACCCTAAAGCAATTCGATTGCCACAAATCGCTTCCAAACGTGAACAATAACAAACATTTATGACGGCTGTCGGAAGGATGTGTATCAAACCAGCGAAAACTTTCGCTGGAAAAGAAACCGTTTCGGTAATAACAAACCAGCGAAACCAAGTTGCTGGATTTGATTTCGCGCAGCCACCTTTTTCAGCGAAAAATTTCGCTGGTTTAGAGAAAAAATTTGCTGATATCAGCAAAACCAACCCAGCAAAATTCGGTCGCTGGTTTGGCGATCGATCCCCTTTCCGTGCTCCATCTCTATTGTATCCAACTCTCCAAAGCCCGGCAAATCTCTCGATCAGGTCACAGCCCCTCTTCATCCACCGTCATCCTTCCTCACATGTCCATCATCAAGTGATCTGGTTTCCGCAAGCCTCCGACGGCCGTGGCAAGTCTGTCGGGCGCGTTTCTGTCCATAAATCATTGGAACCGGCTTTTCGACCACTTCTTCGCGTGGATCGACAACTCTGCGCGAAAGACAATGCGGAATACGATCGCGACCAAAAATGAAGAAGAAGGAAACGAAATCGAAAGTGGAAGTCGGCGAAGAAATTAGCACACAAAAGGCCGGCGCGCGGATGACTTAAGCCAGCCCCGGTCAACCGAGAAAGCGAAAGTCCGATCGATCTTGATCGAGTTCGGTCGAGTGTGAAACCTGGCGGAAAATCGATCTCTTTGCGTGGATGACCCCATACGAGTCACCACCCAAGCAGGCGGTTCAAATGTCAGCGGAGAGACTTCGTAACAATCTCGCAACTTTCACTTTTCCGCAAACTTGCGAAATTTTCGTCAACTTGATCTGCCATCTAGCGGGGCCTTAAATGCAAAGCTCACGATTCGCAAAGTTGTCATCCTCGTGCGAAACCCAATATGGTGCCTAACGGTGATGACTCCATTTATGGACAGCCCCTCGCGTGCTCTCCTCTTCATCTATCCCTTCTGACAGTTACGTAAATCCGGACCAGAAAGGTAAACAAATCGTGCGCTCACACGCGGTTGCATCGGAGCAGGCCATGAGTGGCCTTAAACTTGGTCATGGCCTGTGGGCCAGAGCTGGTCCCGTCCATAGTCAAGAACACGCGACCAGAAGTGTGGCTTTGATCTGGTTTTGAACCGGCTAGAGAACTTATGTGATCACTGTGAGGGGGCAGGTTCGTGGAAGACCAGGGAGTTGGGATGGCTGGGAGAAGATATGGGAAGGAAAGGAGAAATTTGTAGAATGTTTTCCGACTACTTCGATCTTTGATATTTTTTTAAATTTCACAATCAATTCGGAGCAGCTCAAAACTGCTGGGCAAACTGCAACGCATTGAACTTCGGAAAACCTGTTTCAAAGAAATTAACTGTAAAATGTTCTTGAAACGGGGACAATCTTCAAATCTTCAAATCTTCAAATCTGCAAATCTTCAGATCTTCAAATCTTCAAATCTTCAAATCTTCAAATCTTCAAATTTTCAAATCTTCAAATCTTTAAATCTTATTAAAAACATGTTTTTTGTCTAACTTTTACTGCCTAGAAAATCTTAATTTGCCTCCTTACGTAATTTTTTCACAATGATCAAAACATTCAAATAATTCGGTTTCCAAAAACATTCCATCCGTCACAACATTTCGCCATCACGTATCAAAACGCTTATGCAAATTAAATCATCCATCAAAATCTCCAATTTCACGAATCAATCTGGCACGCACCTCCAGCGAAACTCGTCCAAAACTCGTCCACCACGCGTTCGCCCTTCCCCACCCGAATCCCTCACCATCAAACGAGCTCAAACTGCATTCAAGCCGCGAGAAGAGTTCCGAACCTGTTCTCTCTGGGCTTGATCGTGACTCGCGACCAATCATTACGTAGTCACCATGTGTGTGTGTGTGCGCGCGCGATCGCGTCATAACAAAATCGAAGGAGTCAATGAACTTTTGAAGAGTTTCGCGGGTTTGACCAGCGAAGATAAGAGAAGCGAGAGAGAGAGAGAGGGAGAGCGTCAAATTGTCATCTTCTTCACCATAATCGCGCGTCGAGGGCGCTCGCGAAGAAGTTTGCTCGGCGAGAGTGTGATCATAAAACGATTATCATTTCGTGTTTCTCTTTCGCTCTCGCGATAAAAATTTTAGGAAGTCGGCGCGAAATTTTGCGTGTTTGTGTAACGAACCGGTTCCGCTGGTCAGTTTTAGTGTCTTCTTTTTCGCTTCTTTCTTCACCAAGCGAACCTAGAGGAACCGAGCAAATTCCCTTTTGGTTGAGCAAATTTTAGGAACAACTCTCACTTTCGGGCGCAGCCGAAATTACTGGAAATTCTGGTTTATTTTGGTTCAATAAAGTGTTGTTACTTTTTATTTTGATCCACTTTTAATTGAGACAACTTCCGCTCCGGAGTAATTTAGCGAATTGGCTTGTCTCTGATTTGATAGCGATCAAGTGTCAAGAAATCAACCGGGTGATAAAATCTGAAAACTGATATTTTTTTCGGAAACCGGTCGCCCACTCGAAGAAAGTTTAATGATTTTTTTGGCGTCCATAAGTGGCGAAAGAAAACGGGAAATCTGCGTGGCTGCGAGTAGAATCCTGTTTGGTGCGATCGTTTTGCGCTGACATAAAAATGCAAATTGAGCGATGTCGAGTCGCGAGTGATTAGGTAATCTCGTGACTTTTGAGGCGAGATGGGGAAATTATGTTGGTATTTCGAAAGAGTGGGTTTGCTAGAATATATAATTTTTATTCAAGATACCTTCAAAAGATGGAAGTCGTAAATTTACCTGGAAATAGAAAGAGAGATATTTTGATTAGTTTTAAAAGTTTTTCAATCAATTTAGTAGGCAATAAAACATAAAATAGCCTTTAAAAACTATAAAAAGTTAGAAGTCCAAAATCAAAAAAAAATCTAATTTCAAGATTAACTCCAAATGCGTTATTTGGAAAAAAGACCAATTTTTATAATCAAAATTTATTTTTTTTTCAAAATTTAATTTTTGTTCAATACCTACTTATTTTTTTGTACCATCATATTTTGGAAAAAAAGGGAAAGAAAGCTTAACCAACACATTCAAACCATGTTTACATGACAGCTGGACGTTTATTTGCATCAGATTTCCTATATCTTTCTAGCAAAAGTTTTTTCGTCAGGCGACCGATTTTTTGGACTGACCGCCCGATATGTCAGCCACCAAACTTCGCAGGGCTGTGCCAGCTCGAGCACGATCATTGTTCGGACTTCGGATAATCGAATTACGAAAAAAAAATACTTTTTTCGTTGTCCATTTTTTTATTGTCGTGCTTAACCCTCTACAACCCAACCTCGCCTTTAGACGGGCTTTCAGAAAATTCAAGGGTTGGAAGTTTGACTTGTTTTATGTGTCTTTGTCAATGTTTAATAAATGTTATTTTTTTAGGGGTCCACTTTGGCTCTGTTTTTCACTAACATTTTTCGTAATTTAAGTAAACAGAAGTATGCAGTAATTTTTGTAGTATGCCTCTACGCATTTTTTCGATTTAAATGATAACGTTGCCATTTTATAGCAAAAAATGTGAAAAACAAGCAAAAAATTAAAAAAGTGACTGTAAAAACATGAAAAAATTAGATAGGCAAAATGTGATGATAGAAGGTTTTAGAGTAGGCCAAATGCTACCGAATACAAACATGAACTAAACAATATAAAAGAAAAATAATGTACTAAAAATGAAAACAAGAAAAACATAAAACAAGAGAAGTAAAGTTTATCGTAGAAGAAAAGTTGCTCAAAATGACCTCCTGAATTCGGGAAAAATAAAAATTTTCGAAAATAAAAATTGGGCAGTAGAGGGTTAAGTATGACCCAAAAACTAATTTAAAATGATTTATTTTTTTATATCCAAGATGGCTGTTCTGAAATATAGAAAAAATGCATTTTTTTTTTGATTTAAGAAGAAATCAAATATTCAAAATTGTGTAAAATGGGGTCTTAGAACTCACATTTTAAGTTAGAAGCAAAAAAATATGAAAAAAAAACTTCGGATAATCGAAGCTTCGGATAATCAAGTCTGGACTGTACATAAAAATTACATAAAAATTAAAAAAAAAACATCTTTTTATATTAATGAATGAAGAATAACATTGGATGTTTCATGTTTTGAATTGTTATGCATTTTGAAATAATCTAATTTTCTTTAAATACGTTTCCTTATTTGCAACTTTAATATCAAATTACACATTTTTTCGAAGCTCTTTTTTGGTGATGATTTTCAAAATTTGCAATACAGTTATAAGGATGCAAAATTTACCAAATTTCCTTAAATTCTGTATACTGCTACAAATTCAAATACTTGATCTTTGTGATTCGTTAAAAGGTTGGCACCTTTACGATGAAAAATTTGGCATGGATTTGTACTATTATAGAGTTTGTAATAGTACTTACTTAAATGTTCCGAAAATCCATTAGGGTAATTCTCCGCCAACTCACACAGCAGTTGCCCCGACCCCTCTTCGATTTGCGTGAAACTTTGTCCTAAGGGGTAACTTTTGTCCCTGACGAATCCGAGGTCCGTTTTTTGATATCTCGTGACGGAGGGGCGGTACGACCCCTTCCATTTTTGAACATGCGAAAAAGAGGTGTTTTTCAACAATTTGCAGCCTGAAACGGTGATGAGATAGAAATTTGGTGTCAAAGAGACTTTTATGTAAAATTAGACGCCCGATTTGATGGCGTACTCAGAATTCCGAAAAAACGTATTTTTCATCGAAAAAAACACTTAAAAAGTTATAAAAATTCTCCCATTTTCCGTTACTCGACTGTAACAAAATTTGAAACATGTCATTTTATGGGAAATTTAATGTTCTATTCGAATCTTCTTGATCCAGAAGGGTCATTTTTTCATTAAGAACAAAATTTTTCATTTTAAAATTTCGTGTTTTTTCTAACTTTGCAGGGTTGTTTTTTTAGAGTGTAACAATGTAACAACTTTGTAGAACATTGTTACACTCTAAAAAAAACCCTGCAAAGTTAGAAAAAACACGAAATTTTAAAATGAAAAATTGTGTTCTAAATGAAAAAAATGACCCTTCTGGGTCAATGTAGATTCGAAAAGTACATTAAATTTCCCTTAAAATAACATGTTCCAAAAAATTTTACAGTCAAGTAACGGAAAATGGGAGAATTTTCAAAACTTTTTTAGTCTTTTTTTCGATGAAAAATACGTTTATTCGGAATTCTGAGTACGCCATCAAATCGGGCGTCTAATTTTACATAAAAGTCCCTTTGACACCAAATTTCTATCTCATCACCGTTTCAGGCTGCAAATTATTGAAAAACACCTCTTTTTTCGCTTGTTCAAAAATGGAAGGGGTCGTACCGCCCCTCCGTCACGAGATATCGAAAAACGGACCTCGGATTCATGATCAGGGACAAAAGTTACTCCTTAGGACAAAGTTTCACGTAAATCGAAGAGGGGTCTGGGCAACTTTTCCCGATTTCGTGTGAGTTGGTAGAGAATTACCCATTAAATATTTTGCGTTTTGAAAAGTCAAATTTCCAGATTAAATCTTATTAAAAAAAAAACGTTGAAGTGAAACAATAAACTAAGTGCAAGAGGCTCACAATTAAAATTTCACGAAATTCAAAATCTTCAATCCAAATCCAAATTCAATCCAAAAGTTTTACTTATTTTAAATATGTGTTCCATAATTATAAATGAGTTATAAATTTACATTTCATTAAAATGAAAGAAAAAAATGTTATTCTAATGGATGTTATCAGTATTTTTAATGCAAAGTTCCATTTCAATTAATTATATTTCCCCCCTGATTCAATCTTTGAACAAAAATTTTATTGAACTCTGAAAGTTTGGCTAGTTTGAAAATAGAATCATCGTCAAAAAAATTGGCAGAATTGACTACTTCATTTAAGTCGGATTCGTCTCCGACTACAGGAAGCACAACCAAAATTAAGCACTTTAAGCATTCAACTTGCAACTTCCCCGCCCCTCATTGAAGATGCAATCAAACCGTCGATGTCGATCCAATGCCCCTTGCCAGATTCGCAGTTCCGTTCGCTTCGTTTGCTCAATTGGTGGGGGAGGAGGAGGGTTGAATAAATTCGGCGAGCTTCGATAATTGCGTTTAATGAACCGCGTAATGGTTTCGATAACTTTTATGTTCGCGCACAAGCTGGGGGATAAATTTCAGTTTCCCCCGCCTCTTGTGACCATCAAAGGGTGCGCGGGGTGCGGATTTCGGATTAAATTACTCGAATATCCGCATATTGGGTCTTACTGGCAGGCCCTGGCCGGTGCGGTCAGACTGGGGTGTTAATGAAACAGTATTTCCACCACCAGCAGCAGCAGCAGGTCTGCAATGAAAAAGAGTAATTTGGTTTATTTCGCTGTCGCGACCCCGAAATGGGCGGAAGCGTTGTGGTGAGGAGATCGAACGAAATAAGTATTAATATAAAAGAGCAGTAATGTTTGTGCATGGGCAATTTTTGCAATCGATCTGAAGCGTGGCAGTGGAGTGGGACTTTGGGTGATTTAAGGTTCAATTTAATTTGAATATTCAGCAAATTAAACCACTACCAAATGCAAACTGCTAATTCAGCTGAATTCTAAGATAATTCCAAGCAATTAAGTCCTTGCACGATTTACTCCAATTACATCGCACCAATTTAATTAGTCCTGGTATGCACAGTGCCATTTACTGTTTCTCACACCTCGTTCAGAGAAGAGAAATGCACCCAAGTAAACAACACGCCACGCCAAGTCTCAATTTCATCCCCCCTCAAGAGACACAATCCTTCGAAGACATGCTCCACGTGGCGCCACCACGCGGCTTGTTTATGACAAACAAGCACTTAAGGCGACCACCAAGAGACACAATTAGGAATGCCAAAGACTGGGCGCATCACTTGCAGGCTCATTAATGGGCCCGAGCGAAGCGATTCTAGATCCATTACACTCGCATTAAACAGTGCTGCCGTTGTACACACTAAACTGGCCTTAGTTAACTCTGCTTGTGCCACCCAACCCCACTTCCTTGCTTGGGTTCTTCCCGTGACAACTACACGCGAAATTTAGCTTCTCTGAATTGAGTAATTTTCTGCCCGTTAATCAATTGATTGCCTAACGAGGAGTGAACCAGCTACACTCCAATATTGATTTGAGAACATGAAGTAAAACACAACTCACATGAGATCAGAAAAAGTTGACAAATTCCCCGAAATGGTGTTGAATCTGAAGTCCATATTCGATTTTTCGTGACTGAGGGGTGGTACAATCCCTTTTATTTTTTCCGAATTATAACTAAGACAAGTTTTTCAGTGATTTGCAGCTCAAAACCGTGAAGAGATAGAAATTTAAAGTCAAAAAGACTTATGGTAAAGTTGCTAAATCGCTGCCATTTCTAATTATTAAACTGAGCAGTTTTCTCAGATTTCGGTCATTCGATTTTTTTGTATTTTTTAATCCGACTGAAACTTTTTTGGTGCCTTCGGTATGCCCAAAGAAGCCATTTTGCATCATTAGTTTGTCCATATAATTTTGCATACAAATTTGGCAGCTGTCCATACAAAAATGATTTATGAAAATTAAAAAAAAAATTATCGATTTGGTGTCTTCGGCAAAGTTGTAGGTATAGATTTCGTGATTTTTTATTTAACTTTTTGTCACTTAAACTTTATTTGCAAAAAAACACTATTTTTTTTTTTTTTTTATTTATTGATATGTTTTAGAGGACATCAAATGCCAACTTTTCAGAAATTTCCAGAATGGGCAAAACATCTTTGAGGGAGTTATGAATTTTTAAATCAATACTGATTTTTTCAAAAATTGGAAAAATTGGTCGCAAAAATTTTTCAACTTCATTTTTCGATGTAAAATCAAATTTGCAATCAAAAAGTACTTTAGTGAAATTTTGATAAAGTGCACCGTTTTCAAGTTAAATCCATTTTTATGTGGCTTTTTGAAATAGTCGCAGTTTTTCATTTTTTTTTTAAATTAGTGCACATGTTTGCCCACTTTTAGAAAAAATATTTTTGAAAAGCTGAGAAAATTCTCTATATTTTGCTTCTTCGGACTATGTTGATACGACCATTAGAGAGATATTGCAATGCAAAGGTTTAAAAACAGGAAAATTGATATTTTCTAAGTCTCATTCAAACAAGCCACCATTTTCTAATGTCGATATCTCAGCAACTAATGGTCCGATTTACAATTTTAAAATATGAAACATTGCATAGCAATAACTCATCACCTAAGGGTCGTATCAACAAAGTTCAAAAAAGCAAAATATAAAGAATTTTCTCAGCTTTTCAAAATTATTTGTTTCAAAAGTGGGCAAACATGGGCACTATTTTTAAAAAATGAAAAACTGCGACTATTTTCAGAAAAACTCACCTAAAAATAGATTTAACTTGAAAACGATGCACTTTATCAAAATTTCACTAAAGTACTTTTTGATTGTAAATTTGATTTTTGAAGTTTCAGTCGGATTAAAAAATACAAAAACTAAAATTCAAAAAAAAAGACCGATTTCGTAGAGAATTGCTCAACTGTAATTTTTTTTTTTTTCGGAAAATTTCAAGTATTTTTTGATTTTGTGTGATTTTCTTAATTTTGATATTACGTTTGTTTTGTAATTTTGACAGTAACTCTGACTATTCATTGTTTATGAATATTTTACAAAGTTGAAGAGCAGACAAAACAAAACAAAACAGTATAAACAAAATGGATTTACATGTTTTTTCGGAAATTATCAGAATTTTACAAAAAAGTTTTTTGAAAGAGGTAGAATTGCTTAACTTGAAAAAAAAATGCCCAGCAAAATAAGTCAAAAAATGTACAGTATGTAAAAAAAGTATTTACACCCCTTGGGCACTATGCACATATTGTGATGAAACATCTAAACAATTTAATGTTGACAGAAACCTAGTACTACGTTTTGTTCAGAAACTCATGCCAGACATTTTGCTACAAAAAGCTCATGAAAAGATGATTTCTATAAAAAGTTATATAACAAATACTATTACGAAACTAAAAAAGGTGCAAAAAAAGTTTGTACACCTTTCGAAAAATTAACATAAATAATGTTATTTGTTGACAAATCACCATAAATCCAGTCTCCCAACTTCAAATAGGCATCCTAGACTGATTAAAAAAATAATTTGGATTGAATATAAAGTTTACTAACTACTTAGTATAAAAGTTTATATAACTCTGGAAATTCTATATAAAACTTATCTAAAATTAATTTTGCAAACTTTTAATTCAACTAAATGTCAATATATTACCATACAATTGCTAAATAAACATTTTGGAGTGGGTATAACACCGTTTTGGGGGTATTTGTATCGATAGAATAGATTTTTCGTTGGAATTTCGTACCAACCCGGAATTACGTCGTCGGAAAATCCGCCGGCATTCGAACCGGTCCACAATTTTTAAGTCAACCTATGTGGCATCGGAAAGGGCATAAAATTTCCGATCTTTTGATACCCATACATCTAGGTTTTCTATAAAACCCACGATTTTAAATACCTAGGTAAAAACGTTGTTATGGTTTTGTTTGAGCAATCTGCCAAAAATGTATGAAATTTCTTAATTTTTGTTCTCGTGGATCAAACTTACTTTTTGCCCAGGTATTTAAAAACGTGGGTTTTATAGAAAACCTAGATGTATGGGTATCAAAAGATCGGAAATTTTATGCCCTTTCCGATGCCACATAGGTTGACTTAAAAATTGTGGACCGGTTCGAATGCCGGCGGATTTTCCGACGACGTAATTCCGGTTGGTACGAAATTCCAACGAAAAATCTATTCTATCGATACAAATACCCCAAAACGGTGTTATACCCACTCCAAAATGTTTATTTAGCAATTCTATGGTAATATATTGACATTTAGTTGAATTAAAAGTTTGCAAAATTAAGTTTAGATAAGTTTTATATAGAATTTCAGAGTTATATAAACTTTTATACTAAGTAGTTAGTAAACTTTATATTCAATCCAAATTATTTTAATCAGTCAAGGATGCCTATTTGGAGTTGGGAGACTGGATTTATGGTGATTTGTCAACAAATAACATTATTTATGTTAATTTTTCGAAAGGTGTACAAACTTTTTGCACCTTTTTAGTTTCGTAATAGTATTTGTTATATAACTTTTATAGAAATCATCTTTTCATGAGCTTTTTGTAGCAAAATGTCTGGCATGAGTTTCTGAACAAAACGTAGTACTAGGTTTCTGTCAACATTAAATTGTTTAGATGTTTCATCACAAAATGTGCATAGTGCTCAAGGGGTGTAATTACTTTTTTTACATACTGTAAAAATTATCACCTTTACAAAAATCGTTAAAATTCTATAATTCGTGAGGAATACATTTCGTCAAAAATCAGGTAATGTAACAATTTTTTTAAATCAAAGCTGAAAAATAAATCATTTCAAAAAATATTTCATCCACGAAGCATTTTTCAAAAATCACATGTATATTCGTTTTTTATTTCAAATGGATCATTTTCTTCAAACATTTACTAGCAATGAAGACCAAAAACCAATATGAAGTTAAAAAGTATTAGGTAGTCAAATATTATATTTTTTTTCGGATTCATCAAGTTCTCACAAAACTCAACCATCCATAAATCACGTGGACACTTTTTTGAAATTTTAGGACCCCCCTCCTCCCTTTGTGGACAATATCCATACAAAACAAAACTTTTTTGTATGTAGCGCCAAGGTGTCCACGTTGTTTATGGATTGCCCTTTTAATATTTGTGAATTTTTAATGTTTGTTTGTTAAGTTTTTTGCACAACTGGAGTTTTTTTTTTTTTTTTTTTTTTTTTATAAGGTCCAATAAACCAAATTTCCAGTTTTTGATTTTTGGGTGTTTTTGAAACCGCCTTAAGTCAAGGGTAAAAAACACCCAAAAAGCAAAAACTGAAAAAACTCCAGACTATGATTTCAAAGTTTTGCATATATATATATTTTTTTTACTTCTGATAATAATGTTGTGATATGCTTTTGAATGATTGGTCAGTTTTTGTCAAATGAGTTTATTTATTTTCTATAATCGAACCGCAAACATTCCATTAAAGGCAACATTGAATTGACGCAGTCGCTTTCTCTGACTCAAATTTATAGGGAAAAAGCATTAATCACCATTTGAAGCATCCACAGTTTTTATCTTTTCTAAAAAAAAATAATTAAATATTTTTTTCGTTGTTGTAGTAAAAATCAGACGACTATTTTGATTTGAAGGTAGAATAACAAATCTTAAAAACGCAAACATGGATAATTAAAGGACAGTAAACTTTGCTAAATTATACTATTTTTGCTCCTCAAAATTAAACCATTTTAAAATATTTAAAAAAGAATGCTGAGTCCCATGACATTTTCACGATATTTGTAATTGAAAATTGAATATTTTAAATTGAAAATAAAAATGATCAAATTTATGAAGACAAATTGGGATATTTTTATGCCAAATTTCATATGCCTGGTATAAAATTCTAAATTTGTTTTATTTCTTGGAGAGAGGGCCATGAACACAAACTTATTTTCCCTAGCCTAAACAAATTTAAATAACTATTTTTGAGCCAAATATACATAATATTAATTCAAAAAATCGGAGAATACTCTACAATTTAAGCATACTTTTTATGAAATGATGTAAAATTTATAAAAACCATTAATATTTTCATCGTAACAAAATGTTTGCAAATTTTCTTGCTTGAGTGAAAAGGAGTACTATTTTTTTAATGATATTGTTTTTGTCCATCTTCGGTTCCAAATTTGTCGAAAGAAGTTAGTAAATGGAATTTTAACAAATTAATTTTTGACCGAAGACTTTTCGAGATTTTTTTTAAAGAAAGTGACCCTAAAAACCCACAGTTTTTTTTCCTTGTTAAAAACGAGCAGCTTTAAAAAAAATATTTTTATTTCTCTAATTTATTGTGAATAACATTAACATTGAATAAGTTTAGTAATAAGCATTAGCTTGCTGCTCCGTTATTGACCTGGACCTTCAGAAGTTACATCCAAGAGCCGTGGAAGATGAGTGGGAGCTATCTTTTTCGCTTCGCAACTTCTCAAAGGCCCCTATCATGCTGATCAATACCAGCGCCGGCCACGACCAGTGGTAGAGTCACGGGGAAGTGGATGGAAATGTTAGTCCGATACCCAAGTAACCACAAGCACTATATCAAAACTCTAAATTCACTCTAATTTAACACTCCCGATGCTATGACACTTTAAATAGTCTTTCCAAATGTTTCGAAACATTTGTAGCTTGAACCATTATAAACTACTGTATAATGGCATATAGAACAGCCAATTAAAGTTTCAAAGCATTTAGCCCAATAATGTTTCGAAGCATTAATGGTAAGCTTTATATATCACTGTAAAGTAAGCCTTTAATGTTATATCACATTTTGACATTTCTTAAAATGTTTCAAAACACTAACTCAACACTAGTGAGGGTAATAAATGTTTGGCAGTTGCGTGGTATTTTTGTGATTGTTGCAGGAAAAAATGTTCGGCGGCTATAAAAATGTGAGTTAATTATGCTTAGTTAGCTGAGCTCAGTATTAAATTATTCTCTTTTTCATTAACAGCTCTTTCTTGTCCCATGAGACAAATTTCTAACTGCGATGGCTTCCTGCAAAAACAAAACTGAAAAGGAGGAGGTCCAGATTTTGCTCTACGCCAGTTCTAACGGCACTTTCGCTCACGTCACGGATCTTTCAGGCAAGCAAACGATCTCGCGCGTATCCGGCGGCATGAAGGCCATGGCCGATCGTGACTAGGCCTCGCCCTACTTCACTATCTTGGCCGCGCAGGACGTCGCCGAAAAGTTCAAGTCGCTCGGAATCACCGCGCTGCACATTAAGCTGCGTGCCATCGGCGGAAACTGCAGCAATACCCCGGGATCGGCGCTCCGTGCCCTGAGCTGTTCGTCGATGATTATTGTGAATTATGTGAATATTTGGTAGTGTTTTGTAGTGTAACAGTTAATAAATGCTGTGTTTTAACCTGACAAGTTTTCTCGTTTTTTTCTGCATAAAATGAAGTGGTTCCTCAAGGAAGACTTAGTCGACAAAAATCATCTAATTAAATATATTTCAGGACGAACGAGACGGCTAGCGCAAGGCATCTAGGTGAAACATCTCAGTACATCATTCCCAACACACAGCTTAGAATCTCAAAAGTAGAGAAACACAGCAAATAAACCAACAAACTTTCAAAATCATCATCCCAGCATGAAAATCACTCTCCTAAGAGAGAGAGAGAGCTGCGCGCAAAGTTTTTATTTTTCTATTTTAAATACTGTCGGTAAAGTAGTATTTTGACGTTTTACCTCGGTATAACTTTATATCAACTCTAGACTTCGCCACTCAATTTTACCTCCATGCGTATAAAGTGAATATAAAGTTTCGAGACTCTATAGGCAAACATTATATGTTGATATAGAGGGGATTTAATGTTACCTTATACAGTCCCGCGGTTACTTGGGTAATTGAGTGACATTGAATAAGTTTTAAAAAATATCAAGCAAAGTATTCATTTGTTTTTTTTTTTAGATTAGCCATCTTATAAATTAGAGTTTAAAAGTAAATTTGGCATACAATATTTTTTAGTTATTCTATCTCGAATATGTTCATACCCTTATATTTTTTTTGGTTTTCAAGTGATACTTTCGTGTTAGCAATGCTAATTGATTTTTCAGATTGTTTTTAGACTGAAACAAATTCAAACTTTTATTTAGAAAAATATATTTTTCATGAGTGTCATGTCAATAAGTTAAAAAAATGTGTTTTTATGTGAGGAAATGTTTAATTTTGTTTTCTATTCTGAATTAAAAATAATTAAATAAAAAAACAGTTATTCACAAAAAACACACCAATCAATCTGTTTTTACTAGCTATTGGACTATGTAATAAAATAAAGTATTGATTGAGGTTGATTTTGTTGGATTAACAAGGTAACATTTCTCTGATTACTGTTCAGTACCTAGGCAGACTGTACTTGTATTGTCAAAAATAACTAAGATTTCTTTTATGTGAACATTAATTATTTTCATGTTACAATGTTTTAAATCACAGATTAAATTATTTCGTCATATTTTTTGAAGTAAAAATGTATTTCAAAATTTGAAAAAAATAAGTATGAACTACCCTATTTCTCGTTTTGAATTGATTTTCAGTTCTTGATACCGTCATACAGTCGAGACACGATCATCGATGAAGCGAGTGATTCCGCGGCACTCCTTACTAGCAATAACAGTGTCTTTACGATGGGAAACAAAACAAGTTCCGTCGAGTACATTGCAGTGCGAAATTTTTGTCCAAGGCAATGACACCATCATCATCTTCGTTCAGTCATACCGTTGCAGAAGAAGGTTACCGTCTTTAGCGGATTTCAAGTTCAATTTCGGTACTTGACCCTGGCGATCGTGTGTCGGTTTACAGCTCCGGCAATATTGTTCGACTGTTAATGAGTGTAGTTTGTTCAGAAATTGACGGGAGTCCTTGGACAGATCGATTTATGAATAACCGTAAATGAAGTTATTGTGGGCACAAAGAACTTTAACAGCAAATTCACAATCCATCACGTCCCTCTCAAGATTCACAGACAATAGTCCTCCGGAGAAAACTTTCCCAATTTCTCGCTCCACAGTTAATGCACATTTGAGCGAATCATCATCAATCCCACCCTGAAAAGAATAAAGCCCCAATTCTGCCGTTGACGCCAGCTGTCAGAGCCAATAAGTGGCCACCCCTCCTCCCGCTCCCGTAACTCTTGTTTGCGTCCATAAACTGGATTTTCGCTTTCGAATGGCGAATTTATGCAAATTTTCTTCGAGCTGACTTTTGTGTGTTTGGCACTTGAAATTCTACACTCTCTCAAGTGTTCGTCTTTGCCAAAAATGGGAAATTAATTCTGGTCCACGCGTTTCGAACATTGTCAACGGTTCTGGTTGAAAATGGCTTTCCAAGTGCCACCCCGGGTACCGTTAATCGAATCGGATGGATTTATTTTAGAACGAGTTTTTCTTTTTTTTTTTTTTTTTTGTTGGTCATTAGAACCCAAAATGTCGTCACTTCTTTGAAGAGGAGAGTGGCGTGGGATTATTTGGATGGTGTTTGGAACGAGGGATCAATGACCCAAAGATGGGACTGTTTTTGGGATTATTTGGGAATTTTGCTAATGGAGTCTTCTGATTCTTTTTTTCTTCCATTTATCCCTTCGATAACTGATTGATGAGTAAATTATTGGCGCGATGATTAATGGGTTTCCTAATGCTCGAAAATGCCCTCGAGTTGTAATTAGCTGAAATCCATCTTTTACAGTCTAATTTGACGTCGTCTAATCAAGATAAAATATCCCAACAAGAAGATTTGAAAAAGGGGCTCCCCTCCCCCTTTCGTGAACCAACCTAATTGAAATTTATTTAATGCCCTAACCAGCTGGTTGAAGTCATGGAACACCCAACTAGAGCAGTAAAAGATAACCACGGCCGTCCATGTTGAAGCGATCTCGGATGCATCGCGCAAAACATCCACTAACCGGAGGGCAAACACAGTTGGCAGCACACCACACATATTAGAAAATAAATTAGACAGCTTTTTATTACGATTTTATTATGGGTTCATTAAGACACCAGACCCAGACGAGGAGGTTCGGAAAGAAGCGTGCGCACAAGTTAAGAAGACCTTAAACGGGGTGGGAGGCTGGCGGTGAAGGGTTGCTCGAGATGGGAGCTTTTGGCCCTTTGGGGGACAGTGTTTTTTATTCTATTTTTTAAATTTAATCTTCAAATCTTAAAAAAATTACACAAAATTATTTTAAGATTCGATTATCCAAAGGCCTCGAGCCCATAAACTACTCAAAAATGATTTAGAATCTTAAAATCCAATATGGCGGCCAAAATGCAAGTGATAAATATTCAAAAATACATTTTTTTATTTTAAAAGCAATTATAATCTGACTAAAATGGGTTCGCAGAACTGAAATTCATGTTAAAAATAAGAAAAAAAAACAATACATTTTTTGTCTTGATTTCATTATCCCATACAAACCTTCAGATGTTCGAAACGAGGCTTCAGATAATCAAGGCTGGACTGTATTTACCAAGCCAATTCTTAAATCACAAAAAGTATCAAACAAAATTATTCCAGATAAAACCATTTTTTTAAATAAATTCTTTATACAATTTTTACAATCTTCCGGACTTTTGTCAAAATCGGTTTTAAGCATAACTTTTGAAGTACTTTGCTAAACTTCTCTCAATCACATACACACATACACCCACACACACACACAGACATTTTCTCAGAATTTGATTCCGAGTCGATATGTATACGTGATGGTGGGTCTAGGGGGTCAAATTAAGAAGTTCATTCTTCGAGTGATTTTATCCCAAGTAACATTTTTTTCCAGGAGTTCTACAAGAGCTCTTCAAGATAGTTACAGCATAGCAGTTGGGACCGCGGTAGGATAAAACTCTCTTCAAATACTCTTCTCTTCAAATACGCGGTCCAAACTGCTATGCTGTAGCTATCTTGAAGAGCTCTTGTAGAACTCCTGGAAAAAAATGTTACTTGGGATAGCTTTCCTCAGTAAGGTGAAGATGGCAAAACGGTAAATTGAAAATGAATTTTTAATCAATTTTGTCGTACAGTAATGAATTGTAATAAAACAAAATACGAAAAAATTGCGAAAAATTGACACTTTCAAAATATTTTTTTTAATGAATTCTTTTGATTGACAGACAATTGGTCTACCTGACGCTAAAAATACTGCTGTGCCAAAGAAACCAAATCGATTCCAATAATCGTTCTCGAGAAATATTTAGGAACAAACTAATGGTAATCAGATAAATAAAAATAAATATTCAAAAAAATTGCTCTTGCTTAGAAGAATCGCTCTTTAGGTAAAATTCGAAAGTACTCTTTAAGCCGATTAAACAAGTTACAACAAAAATTTTTCAAAGTTTTTGCCCCTCGGCTCTGGCCTGGGTCGAGGGGGCTAAAAGTGATTCTAAACGTAGGGAAACGCATTTTAAATTGATTTCAGCTGACTGTTCTTAAATTTACATTGAAATATTGAAGCTTAAAAATTTTTTTTGCCCTTTTATTTTTCTGGCCAACTATGAGACAAAAACTTTAAATAAAATTTGTACTAGCCTAATTCCGTTTCAAAAAATCTTTAAAAGATTACAAACAGAAAAAAAAAAACAGAGAAAAAAAGAAAACCTGTGAAATTTTGAGGAAAAAAGGAAAATTTTGTGTTGCTAATTTCTTCTTTGCGTTGCGTGAAATATGAGTTCCACCAAAACGTCAAACCGGGTGGCACTCACTTCGACTAACGTCACGCATCTCTGCCGTCTCACATCTCTCTTATCTCGTTAGAGTACCTAGAGATAAGAAGTAAAGTACGGTCGGTAAAATATCTGCGCGTTTAGAATCGAAATAGTTCTTTGCGTTGGTTCTTTTTCATTTTTGGTGCGTCAAGTTTTTCTTTAAATTTAATTTTAGTACATTCAAGTGTGTTCGGTTAAATTTAGCAAATTAATCCGAACATATTGAGCAAAGACAGCGAAAGAAGGGTGGGTTTTTTTTAGTACCAAATGAAAACGTTGCGGCCGCCGAAGGAAAGTGATGGTACCTGATGTTTCCCTTGCGGCTTCTATCGAAGGCCGTTTTTGAAGACTTAAAAGAAAATCTACGTGCGAGCTCAAGGGATCGTGATTGTGCGGCACTCACACGCGCTAAAGACAGCACCTCCTCGGAAAGCTGCTTGATGGTGTGCGTGGCAGGTGAATGAGCCGATTTTAATAGTATTGTCCGTTTCTTTCGAAGGTACACGCCGCGCGGCATTTCAAAATGTGCCGCAGACTCTGTTGCCAACGATTTTCTGCACTTTTGGTGCAATTCGAAGAAGAAAGTGCTGCGCGTCGTTTCGAGGCTGGTATGCCGCGTGTCTTTTTCGGGAATACGCGCAATAATGGTTGCTGCTGGAGTAAAAATTGATATTGTAAGGTAAGCCCGTTCCCGTTAATGTGCGTGAATGCGTGCATTTATCTGAGGGCATACAAGGTGAGTTTAATGTCGCTGCTTTAATTTTTTAATGTTTAAAAGAATAGATTGAAACCATTTAAAACTAAGTTGTGTATCCTAACAACAACTATGTTTCGATTGTATTACTCATCCTTATTTTTCTAATCAACAGAGAGCGAGTTGTGGCGCTTAAACCACGGCAAATAGTGTACATGGCATTTGTGGAAATACAATGTCCCATCCTCGAAGGTCCCGGAGCACCAAAACTTCTTAGCATGGTGGCTTCCAACGATTTATTGCCTAAACAAACAGGAACGTGAGCGGGGGATCCCCACGTTTCTTCCTCCCCTGTAGATTCAGAATTGTGTTATTGTTTGAACATTCGTGCTCAAACTCAATCCAATTCAACGAATCATCTTTGCGGTAAACTTTACGCAGTTGGCCTGGCCGCTTTAACGTTTGTGCTGTTTCAAGGCAATTTATTGCATTGGGGCACTGCAATTGTTAATAATGACAAGAGGATGCTAGGCGTTAATCAACCTAAGGCATTTTCCAGGATGCCCTCGAAAGACTGGCTGCGCTAGGGTTAGATTAGATTAGATTAGATAAGATTAGAGAAAAAAAAATTTTTTTGCATATAGGTATTTTGTACATCCTTTTCCTCAACAGAATTATGAAACTTAACAGAGCTGTTCTTTATGTTATATTTTTGTCTAAGTTAAAAGTTGAATTTAATTAAATTGAATAAATAAATTAATGTTTGTACTTTTAATTCAAAGCTCAATACTAAAAAACACAATTCAACATCTATGACATGCGGATTAATTTTATGTAAAAATTGTTGATTTTGTTCAGTTTATTTTTCTGCCGAAAAAACAAAGAAAACCCGATGGCAAAATATTCTACGCACAATTTGTGCATTTTTTTTACAACAAATCAAAAGTTAACGTATCAAGAAAAGTTCGTTTTGAAGTAACGCTTCGACTTGAGATGAGATACATAAATAATTAGTGGGATTTGAAATGGTCAAAATAAAATTTTGATCAAATTTACCGAAACAATTACCAGGGTTCCGGAAAAAATATTTTCTGCGGAAAGTTTAAAGCCTTAAAAAGTTGTATTTTTATACTTTTTTTTAAATTTTAATTACATATTTGCTATATTTTTCTTTTCATTTTCTTACAAATTGATTGTTTTATTGAATCGCAAAACTAAGCGTAAATTAGCCGAATTTTCTAAAAAAATAAATAAAGAAGAGTGATAATTTAATATTATGCAAACAAATATTCTATTTTAAAACTGAAATATCAAACTGATAGCGCAAGCCAAATTCAACGCACCAGATTGAATTCAAAAAGGGCTATCTAGGTCTATAAATACTGAAAAACTTTTTATTTTTTAGATATCTTCATTTGAAAATATGCAATTTTCAGAAGAAAAGTATTTGGGATCACCCTATCAAAATTATCATAATTTTCCCAAATATATGAAATTTTTAATCATAATTTTCCTTTAAAATTTTGTAAAACTATTATAATATCGATCATATTTTGGGATTCTAAATTGCTGTGTTGACAAAATGTTTTTTGAACAACTAATTTTAAGCGTTATTTTAAATTTATTTCAACACATAACATAGAAAATAGTAATATTGGTATAATTTCAACGAATTTTGAATATAATCTGAAAATATATATTCAGAAAAGAAAAACAAACATAGAAATTTGTCCTCTGCAGGGTCCCTCTTTTCTCACCCCTTCCAAGATGCACCATCTTGGTGGTGTTTGTTTTTCGCTTTTGACTTCAAAAGCTCGCCTCGTGCCCCTTCGTGGAACTTTATGAACCTCCTCCGTTCGCGGTGGCGGTTTCGTCCTCCGTGGAGTCTTGGCCGACCAACGAAGTAACGATGCAGATACAACACAATATGTCATATGGATGGAGCGTAACTTTCGGAAAAAGATGCTTCAAGAAATGTTAAAACATGCAAAACTAGCTCCGTTGTGCCCTTTTGAAATGTTAGCCCCGACATGTGTTGCCACCATTGCCGCGCGGGCGGATTCTGCCGGCTGGCGTTTACAGTAATAAATCACGTTGATTTATTGCTTTTTAAATTTAAAACATTAAATTAAAGGAAGAGGAGCTTTCGGCGGTGGCGACGCGGGAGGCTTGAATTTGCGTGCTTTAGGGGTGGATCGCTGCTGGAAGCTTTTCGACGAGGCGAGGCGGGTGGACGTGCGTGCGTGTGTCATTTTGTCTCAACTCTTGGGGAGCAGACTGGGACGGATGTTGGTTGTTTGGCCTGGTGATGGCAGGAGGTGTGTCGTGTATGAAGTCCGATTAGTGAAATTAAGTCGTAAAGCTGACGGCAATTTGCAGATTGCGATGTGACATGGGGGATAAAGTTGAAATATGTGACTTATGGAATCAATATTCTTTATTCTTTAACCTAATTTGAAGGTTTTTTACCAGTCAGTGCGACGTTGTCGTGCTATCTTTTTTAAATGTTTTACATTGAATAAACAAAAACAAGAGAACGCAATGTAAACAATAACAAACACCATTCTATGTATTGACCCGAAGTTTGGTTGAATTTGGTTGTCGGAGTCCCGAACTATAATTACAAATGTTTACGGTAGTCGAGCATGTACGTGTGTCAAACGCGTTCTGACCTGAAATCCCTTTGACCAGTTGTCCACTTACATCAATTTTCAGGCTGTGTCAAGATAGTACGACAAGATGAAAATTTCATTCATATGAAAAGTGACAACGAATAAAAAATCGATTTTTATTGAATATCTCTGGTTTGAAGGTCAAAAGTTGCGGCATTGTGAGCTGCACAAAATTGTGTTCTTGACTCAATTTTGGCCAACATGCGCGAGCGACAAGATGTAACAACAACGCGAGTTGATTTTTTCCCTATATTTTTTTACTAATTTCAACTCGAATTTGAGTATTTATTTTTATTTTACTAAGGCCGTTGCGAATATTTTTCAAAGTTTCTGTCACCTCCCTTTTCGAAATAGGTCCGAAAAAACAGTGGGCAAAAAAAAAATATGTTTTCCAAAAAACATCAAAATTTCATCAAAATTGGGCTCGTTTAAACATATTTTGAACTTTTATGAAATTACAACGCAAAAACTTTAATATTTGGAAATCTTGGAAATTAATGATTGCAAAACAACTGGTCAGGTGTTTAATGCATTTTGAAACACTTTATTCATAAATATATTGATACCGTGGCCTGTAATTTCAATTTTTCAACATTTTTATACCCAAGTAACATTTTTTTCCAGGAGTTCTACCAGAGCTCTTCAAGATAGCTACAGCATAGCAGTTTGGACCGCGGTAGGATAAAACTCTCCAAACTCCTGAAGAAGTTTTGAAGAGAATTTTATCCTACCGCGGTCCAAACAGCTATGCTGTAGCTATCTTGAAGAGCTCTTGTAGAACTCCTGGAAAAAAATGTTACTTGGGTAACCTTTAAACCGTCGGGAGAAAAGATATTGCCAATGAATCGTTTTATTTTTCACTGAAATATTGCAATCCTGCACTGACGGTTGGTTTTGACCCGTTAACCTTGATAAATTCCGAACTTTTCATAATTTAATTTGAGATCTATATGATTTTTTTTGTAGTCCTTTTAAAATGAGTAGTTTTATGAAAAAAATCTGGATTTGAAAAAAGTTAGTTAAGATTTTTTCATTGATGATTTATTGAACACATGGTTTATCGCTTTTCCAAAAAAACTTGTTTTTTAATGTTTTTGTGTGTGTTTTGATAATTACAATTTGCCGGACTTTAAGGAAGAAATTTGAGATTTTTTATGTGCAGCACAATGTTGACTCAGAAATAGTTTGAATATTGTTTAATTAATTACATTGACAGCTGTGATATTAAACTCAATATTTGTATCAGATTTTGGAAAATTGGTTTCAGTTAAAACAAGATTTTCAATTTGCAACCTTATCTGATAAATTTACAGTTCACCATTCATATTTTTTTTTTCTTTATTTTCATGAAATGTACTATTTTCTGGGATGGTCATATAAAATAAGCATGTGAATATGTATTCGAAAATCTGTATTTAAAAAAGTAATTTAAACATCAGTTTGACAAATTTAAGGTTATGATTAATACTTTTAAGAAAAAAAATATATAAGGAAAAAAAACATTTTTAATTTGACTTTTTATCACTTAAATTTCTTAAAATACTTATTTTGATTAATTTTTGGATATTTTTAATTTATTTTTGAAGGCCCAAATCACAAATTAAAAAAAAAACAATTGGAAGTAAACACCAAATTTACAGTTGAAAATGACTTCACACATGGATCATTCCGGGTCAACTGGGTACACCATTAGACTCGACCTTCGCCAATTTGGACCAAACTTGGAGGGAACGATCATCTATTGATAATTAACATAAGCCCTCTTTTATGACGATTTTCTAAAAAAACTCTTTTTCTTTTAATCATAACTATGTAACTATTTGAGCAAACGACTTTCTACAGAATGATTTTTTATAGAAAATTATTCAAGGAATTCGATAAAAATAAAATTTCAACCCTTAAATAATATTATATTTTATATTATATTTTAACATTTATGTATTATAATTTAGTTTTGACCAATTCCTTATATTTTTAATTGTTTTATTTTACCATCATCATGTTCCCCGGACAATTTTACATAATAATCAATGTAGACCTCAAACTAAAATGAACTATTGGCGAGATACAGCGATTTTACTGAAAAAAGTTTGATTTTGTGCAGCGCTCGGAAGTGCATGGTGTACTTTTCAAGAAAAAAAAGGAATGATTCCCACATAGTTCGGTGTTATATGTGAAAAACTTATTTCGGATTTCAATTCTTAGGACAGAGTGCAGCGCAAAATCAAGCTTTTTCAGTAAAATCGCTGTATCTCGCCAATAGTTCATTTTAGTTTGAGGTATACATTGATTATTATGTAAAATTGTCCGGGAAATACGATGGTGATAAAATAAAACAAATAAAAATATAAGTAATTGGTCAAAACTGAATTTTAAAACATAAAACGTTAAAATATTATATTAGTGGGCATTTAAGGGTTGAAATTTTATTTTTATCGAATTCTTTGGATAATTTTCTATAAAATTCACCCTGTATAAAGTCTTTTGCTCAAATAGTTGCAATGTTATGATTAAAACAAAAATAAGTTTTTTTAGAAAATCGTCAAAAAAGAGGGCGGTGCCAAGAATAGAGGGCTGGTCCAATCAGCACCATACTTGAGATTTCTGTTAACTATCGATAGATGAACGTTCTCTGCAAATTTGGTCAAAATTGGTGAAGGTCGAGTCCGAAAGTGTACCCAGTTGACCCAGAAATACCCACATTTTTTTTAAGTGCTCAATTTTAAAGTTAGTGGCATTCCAGGTGAAATTTTTCGAGGATTTTTTTTGGGTCGATTTTCAAACATAGAAATTTAAACTTTGTGAATTTTGTTGCCTTTTTTGATTCAACTTTTTCTCACAAGGAGACATTTATTTTGCCCAATTCGTCACTCTTACTTTTCACGACTCTTGCCACAGGGAACTCAATAATTGGATCGTCAACAGCTGTTTTCACTCGTCCTTCCCCCGGCAGCATTCTATTATTACTGCTGATCTTGCCACTTTATGCGTTTGCATAAATTCGCATTAATTCGCAACTTCCTCCAGACACACATTCGCTGCACATGCACTGTAAGTGAGTGAGTGAGTGTAATGTTTGCAGAAATCCGAGCCGCATAATCAATTCGATAGCGGTGTGCTCTCTTATACTAACCGACATTTTGGTAGTTGCGAGAAAATCGATTTTTAAACTTTGAATTACTGTTTCTGGAAAACTGTTCGACAAACAATTGTTCTAACAATTTTAAAGTATGCACCTGACATTACTTAAAGATATTGTGAAATATAAAAACTTTTGAAATGCTAGAAATATTTTGGCAGAGAAAATACGAAAAAAAAACATGCTTGCAATTGGCACAAGTGTGTTTTGGTAGTCAATTTGTATGAGTTAGCACAAACGTGCACAGGGCTTTGGTACAAAATCGTGCAAAGTAATTTTATTGTTAAAATAGTTCAAATTAGTTGTTTCTATGTTATTTTTTCACGAGTTGGTTAATTTAAGCGTAAGAAAAACATTTTATATCAAAACATTTTTCAAACACTTATTTAAGTTTGAATTTGGTAGGAAAATTAACCTTTTGGAAAAATTAGCATTTAAATCAATATTTTTGTATGAAAAAAATAGTGAAATAATATTTTTTATGAATATAATTGTAAAACCATCCATAATACATCAACTATGACGAATACTAGGTTGATGTATTCCTAATAACATAAGAAAATGATGTTGTAAAAACTTTTAGCTAGTTTATTTTATTTCAATTATATCATACGACCTTTCAAAAACGAATGGTATCCAAGGCACAAACCGTTATTTAGATTTATGGTGAATTGCAGTTGGAACAAGTGTGTCTCATGCAATGGAATCGATGAATGTATTGAATAGAACAATTGTGCCCCAAATAAATTAAAAACGTAATATTTTAAAGTATGGACGACCCATACAGTTGTGCCAAGTGTGCACATCAACTATGGGAGATGTTGTTACGTCGTTTTTTTTGCATGGACGACCCCTTCAGTTGAGCTAGGAGTGCACAACGACTTGAAGAATGTAAAAATTTGCCATTTGGGTTGGGCTAAGTGGGTAATGGGTTGGGGAAAAATGTTGTTACGTTGTTTTTTTTTTGCATGGACGACCCCTTCAGTTGAGCTAGGAGTGCACAACGACTTGAAGAATGTAAAAATTTGCCTTTCAGGTTGGGCTAAGTGGGTAATGGGTTGGGGAAAAATGTTGTTACGTCGTTTTTTTTGCATGGACGACCCCTTCAGTTGAGCTAGGAGTGCACAACGACTTGAAGAATGTTAAAATTTGCCATTTGGGTTGGGCTAAGTGGGTAATGGGTTGGGGAAAAATGTTGTTACGTTGTTTTTTTTGCATGGACGACCCCTTCAGTTGAGCTAGGAATGCACAACGACTTGAAGAATGTAAAAATTTGCCTTTCAGGTTGGGCTAAGTGGGTAATGGGTTGGGGAAAAATGTTGTTACGTCGTTTTTTTGTCTGGACGACCCCTACAGTTGAGCTAAGATAAGATGACCCCTACAGTTGAGCTAAGAGTGCACAACGACTTGAAGAATATTAAATTGGACTTTTGGGTTGGGCTAAGTGGATATGGGTTGGGGAAAAATGTTGTTACGTCGTTTTTTTTTTGCATGGACGACCCCTTCAGTTGAGCTAGGAGTGCACAACGACTTGAAGAAAGTCCAATTTGATACATTCTTCAAGTCGTTGTGCACTCTTAGCACAACTGTAGGGGTCGTCCAGGTAAAAAAAACGACGTAACAATAATTTTCCCAAACCCATTACTCACTTAGTCCAACCCAAAAGTCCAATTTGAAATATTCTTCAAGTCGTTGTGCACTCCTAGCACAACTGAAGGGGTCGTCCATGCAAAAAAACGACGTAACAATAATTTTCCCCAACCCAATGCCTACTTAGCCCAACCCAAAAGTCCAGTTTGAAATATTCTTCAAGTCGTTGTGCACTCCTAGCACAACTGAAGGGGTCGTCCATGATAAAAAACGACGTAACAACATTTTCCCCCAACCCATACCCACTTAGCCCAACCTAAAAGTCCAGTTTGAAACATTTTTCAAGTCGTTGTGCACTCCTAGCTCACGTACAGGGGTCGTCCATGCAAAAAAAAAACGACGTAACAACATTTTTCCCCAACCCATTGCCCACTTAGCCCAACCCAAAAGTCCAATATGAAATATTCTTCAAGTCGTTGTGCACCTTTAGCACAACTGAAGGGGTCGTCCACGAAAAAAAAAACCGACGTAACAACATTTTTCCCCAACCCATTACTCTCTTAGCCCAACCTAAAAGTCAAATTTTAACATTCTTCAAGTCGTTGTGCACTCTTAGCACAACTGTAGGGGTCGTCCATGATAAAAAACGACGTAACAATAATTTTCCCCAACCCATTACTCACTTAGTCCAACCCAAAAGTCCAGTTTGAAATATTCTTCAAGTCGTTGTGCACTCCTAGCACAACTGCAGGGGTCGTCCATGAAAAAAACGACGTAACAACATTTTTCCCCAACCCATTACCCACTTAGCCTAACCCAAAAGTCCAATTTGAAACATTCTTCAAATCGTTGTGCACTCTTAGCACAACTGTAGGGGTCGTCCAGGTAAAAAAAAACGACGTAACAACATTTTTCCCCAACCCATTACCCACTCAGCCTAACCCAAAAGTCCAATTTGAAATATTCTTCAAGTCGTTGTGCACTCCTAGCACAACTGAAGGGGTCGTCCAGGTAAAAAAAACGACGTAACAACATTTTTCTTCAACCCATTACCCACTTAGCCTAACCCAAAAGTCCAATTTGAAACATCCTCAAATCGTTGTGCACTCTTAGCACAACTGTAGGGGTCGTCCAGGTAAAAAAAACGACGTAACAACATTTTTCCCCAACCCATTGCCCACTTAGCCCAACCCAAAAGTCCAATTTGAAATATTCTTCAAGTCGTTGTGCACCTTTAGCACAACTGAAGGGGTCGTCCACGAAAAAAAACCGACGTAACAACATTTTTCCCAAACCCATTACTCTCTTAGCCCAACCTAAAAGTCAAATTTTAACATTCTTCAAGTCGTTGTGCACTCCTAGCACAACTGTAGGGGTCGTCCATGATAAAAAACGACGTAACAATAATTTTCCCCAACCCATTACTCACTTAGTCCAACCCAAAAGTCCAGTTTGAAATATTCTTCAAGTCGTTGTGCACTCCTAGCACAACTGAAGGGGTCGTCCATGAAAAAAAACGACGTAACAACATTTTTCCCCAACCCATTACCCACTTAGCCTAACCCAAAAGTCCAATTTGAAACATTCTTCAAATCGTTGTGCACTCTTAGCACAACTGTAGGGGTCGTCCAGGTAAAAAAAAACGACGTAACAACATTTTTCCCCAACCCATTACCCACTTAGCCTAACCCAAAAGTCCAATTTGAAATATTCTTCAAGTCGTTGTGCACTCCTAGCACAACTGAAGGGGTCGTCCATGAAAAAACGACGTAACAACATTTTTCCCCAACCCATTACCCACTTAGCCTAACCCAAAAGTCCAATTTGAAACATTCTTCAAATCGTTGTGCACTCTTAGCACAACTGTAGGGGTCGTCCAGGTAAAAAAAACGACGTAACAACATTTTAAACTAACCTACAGAACCTAAGTACACTAATCCTAATCAATGGGTCGTCCAAACAAAAAAAAAACTACTCCACTAAACCATTTTAACACACTACACCTAACTGATAATTCCTTCTCGCTTCCAAATGTGCACACTTGTGCTATTTGCCTTCCAAAATAGTGCTCCATAATATTGCTCAAACTAGTAAGGACACCTGGCAATTTACCATAATATTATAGTGTAATCGTATTTTTATGGATTTGCGTGTTTTCAAAAGGTCAAGCCATGATGGAAAATAAGAGAGCACATCCATGATGCGTTCGAAAATGTCAGTTAGTACAAATGGTTGCAAGGCGATATCTCCGCGTAGGAAACGAATTTTTCAGATCTGTTAGAAGCGTTTTGTAGGGAATTTAATTAGCTAAAAGATGGCATCATTAACTCATTTTGGCCCAATTTTCAGTTAGAACATTAGAGCACACCGCTATCGAATTGTTTGCCCCCCTCCAGGGCTCTTAATAGGGTCAGCCACCCTCAAAATGAGCAAGAGGGAGGGAAATTTCCCATTGTCAAGTGAAAATCTGTCATAATTTATGCACACACACAAGCATCGATTTCCGGAGGTGTGTTTACTCAGGTGGTTTGGCCTCCCTTTTGTTTGTGATCTCCCACGTGTCCTTTCAGAGGAGAGGAGGCGCGGGGTCATCCACTTTGTGGCCTAATGGCACGTTTTGTGCTTTCAATGGCAAGAGTGATTAGATGGCAGCCTTTAGTTTTGGCTGAAACAATGGGATGTGTTGAGGCTCTGAGGTTTCGTCGAACAATCCAAACATTAGCTGATTGATTGTGTCAAGATTTGATGGAAGGTGGCCAGCACTGGTGGTATTTACTTACTAAGTAGAGTCTATTGTTGGTGGATATTGAGTGTGGTTACCTGGAAGGAAACAGACGGGAAATAATTAGTTAATGATAAACTGGAGGAAATCAGCTGAATTCAAGACAATGTGATCAATTTCAATGAAATCACAAGAAATTTTCCAAAAAAAAAAAACACTCTTATTTATTTTGTTGTCAAATTTAATATCATTACCTACAACTTGAAACGACCTCGACAGACGAATTAACCCGTCTAAACAATGCACATTTTAAAGCTCGAAACCATTGCATCAAGTTGCGTTTCTTTTCGATGCGCCCCTTCAAACAACTTAGTTCAAGCCATTAGCCCTTCCCTCATCACCCTCTTCTCCGCCACAACTTCAAACCTCAAAAAAAAAAAAACACCACGTGCGATTATGTTTCGCGCTGCAACTAATGAATAATAAAAAGTAAGGTGAGCCAACTGATCCAGTTTCCAGTGAGGCGAGAAGAAGGGAGGGGGCGCGCGTGCCCAAAGCTTGCTTCCAAAAAGCTTCGAGCTACTAACCGACTCTGTTTTTTTTTTTAATTTTATTTGCGCTACTAAAACGCGAGCCGGTTGCGGCGCTAGGAAGCTCGGATTAGTTGGTGAGCTGAAAGAGGTGTAACTTTTTTTTAGCTTCTTTCATTTCTTGCATTCGAGGCTCATGGATGCCAAGGAGGGGGCTGCAGAATTACGCGAGCTATTAATGTTTTCGGGTTTGTTGGGGTAGTTTGGTACAATTAGAACAGGAGTTATGAGTTAGTTTTTTTTTTTTCTATGAAAACTGGTTCAAAATTTAAAAGTTTCACTAAATTACGAAATATCACCTTCTAAAAATGATAGAAAAAGTATTTTACAAACAAGATGATTTTCAGAAAAAGTAATATTAAGGTCGATATGACATAAAGATGCCATTTAACAATTAATTTAAGACTTAAGTAAAATCACGTCATAAATAGCTCAAGCAAGCAAGCAAGTGACCAAAGAGAACATTTTGCATCATTTGTTCGCCCAAACAAGTCTCCATATTTTTTCCAGTTTTTCAAAATTCGGTAAATTGATGTCTTCCACAAAATTTGTATAGATTTGTTAAAACTTCTAAGAAAAAAATTAACAATCTGATAAAAATCCCCTTTTTTCAGTTCGGCTTTTCAACAAAAAAAAGAATTCCGCAAAATAACTTTTTTTTTAATCTATTTTTTGGATAAGTTTAAGATTGCAAAAATTGGCATCTTTAAAAATTCAAAAGTCAGAATCACAAGCGTGCGCAGGGTGGGGCAACATGGGGCAACTGCCCCACCATCCTCAGAAATTTGTTCTAAACTTGGTCAGGGGGTGTTCACATATGACGTATATTTCAAAACGTCCATGTTATTGTCCCACCTTCCTTAAAGAGCTGGGCACGCTAGTGGTCAGAATCAATTTGGCAGTGATGTCAATTATTTGGAAAAACAAATCGAGATTTTTGAAAAACAGGGAAATAGTCTAAAACTTTGAATGATTTCATTTTAAGATATAAAACAAAATTGGCAATCAAAAAGTACTTCACATTAAATTTGGTATCGTGTACCGTTTTCAAGCCGTTTTAATTAATGTTTTATTAAAACGTTACTTTTTTACCATGACTGCTGATCACCCTTTACCATTTCTCAACATTTTTTTTCGAAAAGAAATGAACATATCTTGCAAAATAAAACAGAAAAAAATATTTTTTTTCTTTAAATCTGAATTTTTTTCAAAGGAAAAAAGGTAAATATGCTTTCGATTTTCATGGTCAATAAATAAATTATCAATTAATTTTCGGTTCTTTGAAGTACATTTTTTTAATCTTCATTTATTTGATTTGGTTTATTTAAAAATTTGAAGAATGGAATTTTTTTCATGCAGCAGCTAAAATTTGAAGTAAAATTCTTTACAATTTGTACATCATTTCTGATATATTTGTTTTTTTTTTTCACAAGGGTCGAAAAGTTCTCTATTTATATAAAAAATACATCAATGTACATTATACAGTTTCAAATTGTTAACAATTTGATATAAAAGTTTGCCAATGCAACATTTAAAATTTCAGCAATAATTATTCTTTATCTCTCAATATTTTGAATTTTTGAATCTCAAAATAAAAAGTGCATTTTCCTCTAAAAATAACAATTTGAGTCGGTATTAAGTGCCAATATGAATTTTTAAATATATTTAGCATGAAAATCTGATATTAATAAAAAAAGTTAACGACTTTGAAAACGAATTATCGGCATTTAAAAAAATAGTTTTTCCAGAAAAATCCAAAAAAGACTTAACCTTTCTTTATGTGGCGTATTTAATTAACAAGAGGACTGATATTAATTTGGTTAAGAAGATTTTAAAGGTTTTTTTTATTAATTTTTGTTTTTATTATTACATAATTCAAAATTACAAATGCTTTATTACGAAATCAATACATTTGCTTTTTTTCAAAAATCCTTATAATTTTTCAATCCTACAATATTTTTTGCAAATATCAACAAATTTTTTTATAGGGCAGTTGCAAGTTCGTTCAAAGTGTAAAAATGTAAAATATTGAAAATATTTGCATTCCCGAGCAGACGGAAACAACTTGGGAATAACATTTTTTGATATTTGAAAATACTATGCCAATAACATTTTATGTTATTTATAACAAGATTTGTTATTCGCCGTTATGATTTTTTTGTTATTGGATCGTTATTGTAATAACAGACAGATAACACTTTTAGTTATTTTTCGAACAGATCTTTGTTATTATTTTTTGTTATTTTAACAACTAATCCGATCATCCCAATAACAGTTTGAGTTATTCTTCCATAACAAAAAATGTTATTCCAAAGTTGTTTTGGCTCTCAACCAATATCAGACCAATAACAAATTTTGTTATGATAACATAAACTGTTATTGAACTCTTATGCAAAAATAGATTTTGCAGGAAAATTTCATAACACTTTTTATTATTTTAACAGTATTTGTTATTGAAATGGCATGAATTTTGTTATTACCGTCTGCCCGGGTTAGCCTTATTCTGAAACAAAAATATCACAAAATTCTTTGTACAATTTGCATTTACTGTATTGACAGTTATGTACTACTAAAACGCTCAATCAAACCACAAACTTGATACGTGTTTGCAGTAATACTTCTGTTATACATTTGTGAAATTTCAATAAATTCACTATATTTTTTCAAAGATCTTTAATATATCTAAGTAATACTTCACAAGTTATCAGAATTTTAATAAGAAGTTTTTTGAAAAATTAGGATTTTGACCATTTTTGACCAGTTTTTCGAATTTTTAACCCCAAAAACTCAATCGTGTGCTTTTGAAAGTATTTTTTTCGGAAAGTTCAGCTAATTTTGCACAAGAATGACCCCTTGGACGATTGTTGTGGCTCGTGCACTGCTTGTATGTGGGGATTTTTCGAAAATAAAAAAAAAAACAAACAAACCGGATACACTCACTCATCACAAAAATATTTTTTTTGAAAACAAAAAATCTGATTCTCGCAATGCACTAGCCACAACAATCGTCCAAGGGGTCATTCTTATGCAAAATTAACTGAAATTTCAAAAAAATACTTTCAACAGCACACGATTGAGTTTTTGGAGTCAAAAATTCGAAAAACTGGTCAAAAATGGTCAAAATCATAACTTTTTCAAAAAAAAAATTTGATAAAATTCTGATAACTCGTGAACAATTCATGCAAAATCCTTATGTTTATTTATCAAAAAAATTGTTTTTGTCTGCTCTACAACTGTAGAATATTGTTACACTCTAAAATGTAACCCTGCAAAGTTAGAAAAAAACACGTTAAAAAAAACACGTTTAAAAAAAAGAAAAATTTTGCTCTAAATGAAAAAATGACCCTCCTGGGTTGTTTCAGATTCGAAAAATTAAATTAAATTTCCCATAAAATGACATGTTTACGATTTTTGACAGTTGAGTAACGAGAAATGGCAGCGATTTTAAATCCATTTTTTAACTTTTTTTGATGAAAAATACGATTTTTCGGAATTTTGAGTAAGCTATCAAATCGGGCGTCTTATTTTACACAAAAGTCCCTTTGACATCAAATTTCTATCTCTTCACGGTTGCGAGCTACAAATCGCTGAAAAACGTGTCTTAGTAAAAAACCAAAAAAAAATGAAAGGGGTTGTACCACCCCACCGTCATGAAATATCGAAAAATAGACCTCGGATTTGTGATCAGGAACCAAAATAACCCCTTAAAGCAAAATTTCACGCAAATTGAAGAGCGGTTGGGGCAACTGCCGTGTGAGTTGGCGGAGAATGACCCATCTTAAATTTAATTTTGGCAAAAAAATGAATGTTTCAAAATTTATAATAAAAATAATAATAATAAATACATTTTCCAGTCAAAAGCAACAAGGAAATATTTGAGATTTATCATTTAAAATCTATGTGTTGTCTACAATTTTTTGCCCCTGATTAAAAAAAATCTTCAAAATTTTAAATTAAAATGCATCTTTAAAAGCGTATTTATTTATTGCAATGAGAAGCATTTTAAAATTAAGTATTTTGCAATTTACTAAGAAACTGCCCATTTTAGAGTCAATCTAGAATGACCAAACGGCATACTCTATATTATCAAAAAAATGTTCTTTTCAGCATCAATTTGAGTGCCATTTTTATCAAATTTTAATGGGGTTGCTTAGCTTATTTTTTTTCAGCACTGATCATATAAATCTGACTCTGTAAATCAAAAATTTACAACTTCTGCTGAAAAAAATGTTGCCAGCTTGGTGCACAATTCATTATTAAAATATTTACATTTAAACAAAAAAAAAAACTTAAAATTTTCGTTATTGAAATTAAAGTAAAATCTAAAACAATGAATAATCAAAAAACATACCTAAGCAATATTTTTTTAACAATAAATACATCAAAGAATTCATGTCAATATGTTATGAATCTAACTTTATATCTGTGTCCGATCTGTGGTCTTTTAAATCTTATGACTCCAAATTTTATGAGAAATGCAAAATAAACCTTGTAGATTTGTTCAAAATAGTGAACGGTCCAGTTCATATTCTTACCTCCCAGATTGTTAAAGTAAAATATATTTCAGATGCTTCTTATTGAAGTTTAAATTTTTTAAAATAGATTAAATATCAATCACTTTTAAAACGAATTGATGAAATACTTAACATAATTAAAAATATTTGAAGCTTTTTAATCTATAACGAAAAACGAAACTGTATTTTCTAACAAATCAAATTATAAACTATGATTTGAAATACACTTAAAATAAAATCAAATCATGCTAAGCTATTGCCAAACTACCCCCAAACCATTTCACACCCAAACTTTGTTGCTTTCGGGGAGGGAATCCATACGGCATCGCCATGATGAATGTAACAACATGCAACTTCGCCAAACCCTCGATCGCCGGCAGCAGCAACAGCAGGTCTAAGACGTTGAATGTATAGTTGTAAAATTTAATTAATTCTCGTTCACGTCGAGTTATGATTTTTCTATGGCTTTCAGGTTCGAAGTTATGGGCCGGAGATTTGCCGGTTGATTTGTGTGTTATTAGGTATTCCGGGGGCGCTTTTTTTGTTGCTGGTTAGCCACGGGGTAGCATCATAATGTGGGGCTTTCAGCCGAGGATCGTTTAAAGTGGAGCACTCTTTTTTCCGGGGGGTTTGATTTGCTTTATCAATAACCTAAAATTAGTTGGATAATAGTGCTGCAAGCAAATGCAAACGTAACGTTTTTTTGAGCAGTGAAATTGAAAAAAATGATCTCAATTTTCAAGCATTAATGACAATTGTTCCAACGTGCCCTTTTGCCTCCAGGGGAAAATAATATCCCAAAAAAACCATATCCCTCAAGGTGTCAACCCCGGTTGACCCTCACAGTCGTCATCATTACCCCAATTGCCGTCGTGACCTGAATTCCTTCTCCGCCCATATCGATCACCTACAGCAGTAGCCACCAGGGAGTTGCATAATGACACCACAATTATCCATCCTTACGGCCACACTTCAATCGCGAGCGGCAACCCCGAAAGGAACCCGAAAATTGCCTCCCCAAAAGTGCGCGATCTGCAAAGTAACAATGCAAACCGCAATACTTTTTGACCGAATCCGAAAAACCTGACCTGACTTCCAGCGCAAAACTGACCCCCCTTTTGGGGTCATTCTTTGTCGTCACAATTTGTCGAATAATTTATTGCACAAATGAGGCTTTCACTTTTCGCTTATTTTTATTGAATAATTGTCGCCGCAATCCCCACATCGATATGCGAGGAAAAAAAAAGTGCCTTGCATGGTCGAATCTCGATAAAATGTTAAAAAACTGTAACGACGTAACGAGTCTTCGATGAGGTCGACGGGGGAAAGCACGGTGGTCATAAATTATCTTACGGCTACGCCACCGACAACATGATGTGAAAATTAATTTTAAAGTACTGCCGCCCCCCTTCGGCATGGTGTGTGTGTGTGTGGCGACAAATTTTCCGACTTGGACGGAAGTGCTGGCGTGGAAAAAGTGAGCAACCCTTGAAAGACTAGTTAAAAAAATTGACTTTGAAAAATACGACTTGAAATAATCACAAAATAAAATGATTTTTCATGTTTCAAATAAGAATTTCCGAATTTAAATGCACAAAAAATCATACAAAAAAAAACAATCAAAGGTTACAAATTTCCCCCACAAGCAGCAGCATCTTCGAGGCAGCAGAACCAGTCGAGCAAATCGAGCCGTAATCGACCAATTAATCGGTGGACATGAAAGGTTTGCAAGCAAAAAAAAAAGAAGCCCGGGAAAATAATTTACTTTGCCGTGATGCTGCAAATTGTGCGACACGTGTGTGAGAGAGTTTGGTGGACGGTGGGAAAAAGGGCTGCTCTCTTGAGGCGATGGAAAAGTGAGTTGCATAAGAGCGGTGGCTTTTTGTTAATTTTTGATGTTGATAAAGAGGCCCTTTTTGTGTCACCGATGACAGGATGATTAATTGGTTGCATGGGGAAATGTTTGCGAGTTAATTGTAACTGATAGCAAAAAGAAGAAACAATTGTTGTTTGGTTGCCCATTGTCTTGGAATTCTAACAACAATTTCAAAATGGTTATACGCCCTTTTGAGATGTTGCTTCAAAAATAATTCTGAATTCTCCCATATTTTTTGTGCAAAGAAAATACTTTCGGTAAAATGTCCATTCGGACAAATTTTCTTTCGGTGAAACGACCTTTGCCGACCATCCCAATTCAGTGAAATGACCTTCAACAAAATGTCGATTCAGCAAAATGACAGTCCGGCGAAATGTACCAGACCAGAAGAGAAAAATATGCTTCAAAAAAAGAATAAAAAAGCTAAAAAAAAACTTAAACCAACCTTCATTTTAATTTTAATGAGTTAGAGCTCTTTGTTTGTTATGTTATTGTGCAAGTTTATTCTGTAATTTTAAACGGGGTGACTTTGATAGCCAGGATGTTTTTGATAGGTTTTTTTCCGCAAAATAAAGAGTACAATTAAAATACGTACGGAATTGTTAAGAATCATAGAGAAGTTTTCAAAGTACATAAAAAAAACTTTTCTAAAAATATTGAAAATTTGAAAAAGTTAGTTAACTAGAATTAAGAAAATGTTGATAAAAGTAATTATTTTAAACTTCTCAAAGTGTCATGATTTTCTCAATGAACATTATTAAGAATCGGAAAACGGTATGCATTTTCGGATTTTTTGCACGATTTTTTACCAGAAGAAGGTTAAATAAGTTTGTAAATAATAAATAATATGTGTTTTTGAAACACAATTTTAAAAATCTCCAAGTTTATAGCCAATTTCAATTGAACATTCCGGAATTTTAACTATTTTTCTAAACTCTATTGAAAAAAACTTGTTTTGTGTGGCTCACCCCAGTACATGTTTTAAAAATAATAATCATGAGAAAAACCTTACCTGTTGGAAAATATTTCAAAATTAAATTGTAATCCTATCAAAGTCATCCCGGTTTACGGTATGTTTGGTTGACTCAACAAGTGTGTTATGATAACTTTTAAAAAGATTATTCATATTATTTTTTTTAAGTAAATTATATATTGTTTTAGATAAAGTTTACTTTCTTTGATTTGGTACAGCGACCGTAGATTCAAATATTACATATTTGAAGTAAGCTATTTGAAGCGGTTAAAATTTTAGTAGATTAAAATATATTAAGCACCCAGATACGGCTATTTGGAACAATAATAGTTTTTTATCAAATTTTCTTTGAAATCTTTCTGAATTAATTATATTTGTATTCCCTGTAATTATTTGTTTGTAGAATTACAAAAGCAATGAGAAAATGAAAACTTCATTTATTTAAGATATAATTTATGATCCTAAAAATCAGGCCTTATTTAAAATATTAAAAATTGATATCGAGCCCCACGAAGTTTGACAAAATTGTTAAAAGGTTGATAATTTTATTGAAAATTTAAGGTTTTTATTATTAATAATATTTTTGCTTCTTGATATTTTTAGTAATTTTTTTGGAGAGAGAAAAAGAGAGGGAGGGAGATTAATATTTTAAAGAAGATTTACATAAAGTTTAAAAAGTTTTCGAAATTGTAATAATTGAGCGTAAAAATCACTAAGCAGCATTTTAAGGAAAAATTAAAAAAAATCCAATTGTAAGCTTCACACAAAATATTACTAAGATTTACATTACTAGGATTTATTTTTCTTGAAAAAAATAACAAATATAAAATAATCAATTTACAGAAAAACTGAATATAATTAATTTGAAAAAAAACTATAGAGCATAGAACTAATTTAAAAAAATCCGTTTCTGATTTAATTTTGTTCATTTATCTTTAGTTTTTTTCATTTTTTATAAGCATTTCTTGCCGTCCATTTAATTAAGGCATATCACTTTTGTAAACAGGAGTGTTTCTCTATGACATCTTTTGCCAAGCCAAGTTTCAAGTTTTGCAACGAGTTGCTTACAACATTTTTTGCAATTCCGAAAAACGCTTATTTAATGGAATTTTATGTCAAACATCCATGTGTTTAGTAAATTCATCGTTCAAAACAAAACAGTATTGAAAAATGTTACTTTTCGATACTAGTGCTGAAAAGATCAACTTTTCAGCACCCATTTCAGTGCTGAAAAGATCAACTTTTCAGCACCCATTTCAGTGCTGAAAAGTAGAACTTTTCAGCACTGTTATTGAAAGGTTATTTTTGGTAGGGAAAAGTAGGCCGTTTCGTTTCTTCAGAAGGGCAGGAAAAGTTGACAGTTTCACAGTGGAATTGCAAAAAACATTTTTTGCAATTCCAAAAAACACACACTGAGTGAAATATAATGTCAAATTTTCATGTAATTTGTCAATAAATCGTTTAAATCAAATAAATGTTGAAAAGTGTTACTTTTCGAAACAAGTGCAGAAAAGTTCAACTTTTCAGCACCCATTTGAGTGCTGAAAAGTAGAACTTTTCAGCATTTATTTTGAAAAGTGCAGCTATTCGATTATGTTATTTTTGGTACAGAAAAGTAGGCCATTTCGTCGTTCAAGAATGACAGGAAAAGTAAATTGTTTCACGACGGAATTAAAAAAACATATTTATTAATCTATTTTTTTTTGCATTCCTCACTGAGGTAAGGCTATAATCCTGCACTAAAAAACCCACCTTCATATATACCTATCGACTCAGAATCGAAAACTGAACAAATGTCTGTGTGTGTGTATGTGTGTGTGTGTGTGTGTGTGTGTGTGTGTGTGTGTGTGTGTGTATGTATGTATGTGTTCAAAAATCTTGCCAAGTTTTCTCAGCACTGGCTGAACCGATTTTGATCGAACCAGTTGCATTCGACTTGGTTTAGGGTCCCATACGGTGCTATTGAATTGTTTGAAGTTTCGATAAGTAGTTCAAAAGTTATGTATAAAAATGTGTTTTCAAATATATCCGGATCTAAATTATATGCAAGTAAAAGATGTCCGGATCCATCAGCCAACCCATCGTTGGTTAGGTAATCAAGAGACCTTTCCAACGAGTCCACAACATTGAAGATCTGGCAACCCTGTCTCGAGTTATGACCACTTAAGTGATATTTATGTACTTTGTTGAAGCCGGATTTCACTTAAATGTATGTAAACGATGTCCGGATCCATCATCCGACCCATCGTTGATTAGGTAATTAAGAGACCTTTTCAACGAGTCCACAACATCGAAGATCTGGCAACCCTGTCTTGAGTTATAACCACTTAAGTGATATTTATGTACTTTTCTGAAGCCGGATCTCACTTAAATGCATGTAAACGATGTCCGGATCCATCATCCGACCCATCGTTGGTTAGGTAATCAAGAGACCTTTCCAACGAGTTCACAACATCGAAGATCTGGCAACCCTGTCTCGAGTTATGACCACTTAAGTGATATTTATGCACTTTTTTGAAGCCGGATCTCACTTAAATGCATGTAAACGATGTCCGGATCCATCATCCGACCCATCGTTGGTTAGGTAATTGAGAAACCTTTCCAACGAGTCCATATAATTGAAGATCTGGCAACCCTGTCTCGAGTTATGACCACTTAAGTGATATTTATGCACTTTTTTGAAGCCGGATCTCACTTAAATGCACGTAAACGATGTCCGGATCCATCATCCAACCCATCGTTGGTTAGATAATCGAGAGACCTTTCCAATGAGTCCACAACATCGTAGATCTGGCAACCCTGTCTCGAGTTATGACCACTTAAGTGATATTTATGTACTTTTTTGAAGCCGGATTTTACTTAAATGTAATTAAACGATGTCCGGATCCATCATCCGACCTATCGTTGGTTAGGTAATCAAGAGACCTTTCCAACGAGTCCACAACATCGAAAATCTGGCAACCCTGTCTCGAGTTATGACAACTTAAGTTATATCTGTGTACTTATTTTTCTGGACCTAAAAAATAGCTGAAATATGTGTCCAAACCACTCATATTACCCATTGTTGGTAAAAAGTGAGGAAGGCATCAACCACATAGGTGGATTAAGTTAGTTTTTTTTTCATTTCGAACAAAAATATTCATTTAAAGATTTCGTGTTTTCTTTCTAAAATTGCTGGAATATTTGTCAAAGTTTTACAATGTTATACAAAGTTTTATAGTAGACAATTTTCATCACGAAATATTGTGATTTTACGAAAAAAATGTTTTGAAAAAGTTACTTTTTGCAATTCCATCGTGAAACCACTTCCTTTTCCTGTCATTTTTAAACGACAAAACAGCCTGCTTTTCTGTACCAAAAATTACAAAATCGCACTGAAATGGATGCTGAAAAGTTGAACTTTTCATTGACGATTCATTGACTCAATGCATGGACATTAGGGTGTAATATGGTTGAATGGAAAAAAAGTTGTCCAATTTTAGTGAGCACAGCACTTTCTAAGTTCCTTTTGGGGTCCTAAAAAACTCCCCAAAAGTCCGATTAGTTTAGTCCTCACTTTGCGCAAAGCGATTCAATTTTCCATGTTAATTTGTATGGAGAAAACCATTTTTTTTATTTTAATATTTATCAAATCCACGTTTCATGCTATATCAAAACCAAACTCATATTCAGATGCTCTGGATTGTCCTCTACAACTTTTCCGAAGAGAGTATGGTGCTAGCTTGCGCCTAAAAAAAGATATAGCGTGTTCAAAACTCGTCTAAAACTTGTTTTTTGCTCGAAGATCAGTTTTAGACGAGTTTTGAGTACGCTATATCTTCTTTCAGGAGCAAGATAGCACCACACTCTCTTGCGCAAAGTTGTAGAGCACATTCCAGAGCATCCGAATATGAATTCGGTTTTAGTACAGCGTGAAACGTGGATTTTAGAAATATCAAAATTCAAAAAGAATTCCCATTCAAAATTCTATAGAAAATTGAAACGTTTTGCGCAAAGTGAGGACTAAACCAATCGTTCCCAAACTTTAGGGAGTTACTCAGGACCCCAAAAGGAACTGAAAAAGTGCTGTGTTGGAAAATCGATTTTGATATTACACCCTAATGGACATATTTCCTATAACTCTATGTGTTTTTCGGGATTGCAAAAATCGTTGTATGGAACTCGTTGCGAAACCTGTTTTTTTAATCACTTGTCGCATTTATCCAACTCGGTGAACCTCGTTGGATAAATGTACGACTAGTGCCGAAAAAAATAGTAGTTTATGCACCTTGTTGCATAAACTACTGTTTTGGGATTCTCTTTGTTTCGACCTTGAATGGCCATGATCAACGACGATCAACTTTTTAAAACTATTTGTTTTTGGTAAAATCACAATAACTCGTAATAGTAATTGTCTGCTTAAATGATTTGTTTTTTTAATTCCAAAAATACATTAAATTTTCCATATAATAACGTATTTTGAAATTTTTTAAAGTCGAGTAACAAAAAGTGGTAGAATTTTTAAAGCTTTTTTGTATTTTTTCAATAAATAATACGGATTGTGTCACTTTCCCCAGAAAACCATTCCCCCGAAAACCATTTCCCAGAAAACCGTTCCCAGAAAACCATTCCCCGAATGAACCATTTCCTAGAAAACTATTCCCCAGAATGTACCATTTCCCAGAAAACCATTCCCCAGAAAAGTTTCTTTCTCGAAAAATCAAAGCAGTTTCAAATATTAGTTTGTCTGAAATTTCTTAGAAAATTTAAAAATTAGACAAGGTTATTTTATCCATGCCAAGAAATTTTCCTTTTTTTGACAACGATTCTTGAGAAAATAACAGAAAATGTTAATTCGGCTTATGACTTGATCTATTATTCTAAGAAATTTTCCCTTCTTTTTCAGTCATGTTAAATTTGTCGTACAAATGCTGAATAAATTGCAGTTTCTTTTTTTTTTGTTTTCCGTGAATGCTATTTTGCAAAGAAGAAAATTGTTTGTTAAAATTAAAATATGATTATGGGTGTCATTGGTATAATTCCATTTGACATATTGGACCTTTGGCTTATTGCTCATTTTGCATGATGATTTTAATTTTTTTAAATTTGATTTAAGGTGACAAAATTTAATTTATCATTTTTGGAAGAAGAAAACTCTCTTGACTTACAATTACTGAATAATTTATCCTTCTTTTAAGGTCTCCTGACACAAGCTGAATTTCACCTTCTTTAAAGAAGGGAAAACTGTCTTGACTTGTGATATCTGCTAACAGAAGTTGAATTTTCGCTTTAAAGTTTTTTTTCTTGTATTCTTTCTTGTTTCCATAAGGAAAAACTCTCTTGACTAGTGATAACAAATTTAAAAAGTTGTGTAAGTGGTCAAGTATTTTTTCCCTTACTTATAGAAGGGAAAATTATTATGTGTTTTCGGAAGTACGTCATCAAATCGGGCATCAAACTTTACATAAAGACCCCCAATATCACTTCCTCTTTTCTTTTCTCTCTTTTTCGAATGTTCAAAATTAGAGGGGTCGTACCGCCCCTCCGTCACGAGATACGGGCCAAAAGTTTGTCCTAAGGGTTTCACGCAAATCAAGGAGGTGTCGTTGCAACTGCTGTGTAAATTGGCGGATATCAGAAAAAGTCGATTTCGAGTGGTTTCGCTGAAATAACGCTTGAAATTCAAGGAAATCTTAACACTTTCAATGAATTCTTTAAAGTACCCTTATTTTCTCTCAGCCATCTTGAAGCCCTTCAGACCCCTTTAACTTCTCAACAAATTGCAGCAATTTGCACTCACCATGTCCTCTGTCAGACCTCGACCTTGAAGACACCCGCAGGTAGTACCTACACATACTTTGTAATATCTCACCGATTTGCATATCTCTCTCTTTACGGGGTAATGGTCCACGCTGCTTGCATCTGCCAGCTCTAACAAGGTCTCCTAAATCACGGTCTGACTCACGGCGGAGTCCATTACCAGCAAGTCCGGAGGTTCAGAACTTCAGAACACCGTTCTGCGGTTTGCTGCCGACGCGCGGTAATTAATAGCGCACGACAATCGTTTTGTTTCGCAGATTCTTACTTAGTCAGCAGGCCATTAAATCGTACTTTTTAATGGTGGCGGAATGTTCCGGGGTCGGATCGAACCCGGTCGGTGGTTTCACATGTACACGCAGGGTCTAGGCCAGCTGAGGGTGGTCTCCGGGATAACTTTCAACAAGTTATGACAATGTTATTGGCACTTGAGTAATATTATCGCTGTGGCGGCGTTGAGCGTAATTTAATCGGCGTTTAATTATTCCTTTTGATATGGGGGTGGTCAGGAGGGGAAGGGGACGTAAGTAATGGCCGCTTAATCCCCGGGAAGTCACCCTCGGTGGGGTCTGACCTCGGCGAAGGGATATGAGAGGGGTGATGATGGGGTCAATAGTGTGTTGTGTAGGGGGGTTTGAGAAATTGCTGACGGAAGGCTTTTCATTAGCGGTGTATGATGTTGGTGAAAAGCTTCAGGATTCTTCCGGGATCTTGTTTTAACTTTTATCTTACTGCAGATTTTTGCATTACTGTCATTGTAAAAATTTATCTATACTCAATATGGCAAACGTTATTCCGGGATGTTGCCGGGTTGAAACGAAAATCAATCAATTCAACGAATTGGTAAACATTAAGAACATTATTTTGCTTAAAAGTCTTGAGGGCGCAAAGAAGAATTAAGGGCGCTTAGAAGACCAAAGGACACTTGAAGACTTAAAAGCTTTTAAATTTAAATTATTTGATAAGAATATTTGAGGGCATGAAGAAGCTTTAAGTTAGGGCGCAAAAATTTCTTGAGGTCGCTCAAAGGACCTTGCTTCGCTCAATAGACTTGAGGGCGCTAAGAGGAATTAAGGGCGCTTAGAAGACTTAAAGGCAGAAGATGATAGGGAACAGTGTTGCTAAAAAAGGACTTCAAGTTGAAGTCTTCAACAAAGAAGATGAAGCTTTAAGAACATAATAAAAATAAGATACCCATCCAATAGAACAGCAATTTCAACTGTCATTCCCAAAATTGATCGCCATGATCCGGCGAGTCAATTTCTGCAACTCTTGTAGTCGTTACCTGCGATAAGATTTCCAAATCTGCCCATAATCCCCAACTACCGGCAACTTTACCCAACTTCTCCCCCAACAAACCGAAAATCGAAAGCCCATTTCGTGCAACACCCATAAACTACCAATAACCATCTCGCACCCGGGCGGTCATAACTCAAACGGAATGCCAGCCCATTCCCGGCGTGCCAAGAATCTGGCCACCACCGCCGTCACTGCCGCCTTCCGGAACATTGGAGTATCATCTTCGGCAGTATTTCACCACCGTCGCGTTTCGCGCCCCCCCCAAGCCATAATTGGATCGTTGACTCACACCCGGGTTTCCTCCTCCTCGAAAAAGTTTCCGAATATTACACTGGGACTGTCGTATGTGCGAGCTTTCATGAGTACCTGCGAGGTGGAGTTGAAATCGTTTTTGAGGAATTAAATGATTTTTTGACGATTAAACTCTTCTTCCAAAATTAGAGACTTAAGGGCGCTGAGAAGACTTAAGGGCGCCAGGAAGGTGCAAGGGCGCTAAGAAGATTATAAGGCTTTAAGAAGATTTAAGTGCATTAGAAAGAGTTAAGGGCACTAAGAAGACTTCAGGGCGCTAAGAGGACCTTGATACGCGAAAAAAACTTGAGGGCATTAAGAATTCTAGAGTTCTTTTAAAGGTCCTATAAACATATGAAGACAATAGCTTTTAAGACCTTTAAAAAAAAAACGCTAGAATTAAGGTCTTATTGAAGACTTAAGGGCGAACTAATGGCGTTAAGTAAATTTGAGGGAACTGAGAAGACTAGAAGATTTGAGGGCGCCATAAAGATCTAAGGGCGCCAAGAAAACTAAAGGGGTCTTAGAAGACTTTAATTCTCTAAGAATACTTGAGGGAGTAAAGAAGAATTAAGGGTGCCAAAAAGACTAAAGAGCGCTAAGAAGACTTAAGGGCGCTAAAAACCTAAGGGCGCCAAGATGACCAAAGGGGGCTTTTCTTAGAAGACTTCAAGGCATTAACGGTACACATCAACCAGAGCTTTTGCACCCATATTTTTGTAACAGACAATTTAGAATCTTCAAAACTACGAATACTATCAAAATAGTTTTCTATTCATCCCATAAAGTACTGTCCACAAATTCACAACAAAGTTTGACTAATTTTCCAATCCCGTTGTTGCAGGATTGGGTCCGTAAGTTTGACAATTTTGGAATAAGAAGACAACAACTTCCTTTGTTTCTGTGCACCCTTATGAAGAATTAAGGTCGCATTGAAGACTTAAGGGCGCTGTAAAGACTTGAGGGCGCTTATAAGACCTAAGGGCGCCAAGAAGACTAAAGGGCGTTAAGAGGACTTTAGGGCGCTAAAAAGACTTAAGGGTACCAAGAAGACTAAAGATGTAATTCCCTAAGAAGACTTGTGGGTGTTAAGAAGAATTAAAAATGCTAAGAAAACTATAGAAGACTGCAAAAAAATTTAATTTTCTGAGGAAACTTGAGGAACCCAAGGAGACAAAAGGGCACATAGAAGACTTGAGGGCGCTATGAAAACCTAAGGGCGCCCAGAAGACTGAAGTGCGTTAAGAGGACTTGAGGGCGCTAAAGAGTCTTAAGGGCGCCAGGAATACTAAAGGGGGCTGACTAGATTTAATTCTCGAAGAATACTTGAGGGCGCTATGGAAACCTAAGGGCGCCAAGAAGACCAAAGGGGGATTTTCTAAGAAGACTTTAAGGCATTAAGAAGAATTAAGGGCGCTAAGAAGACTTCAGGATGCCAAGAAGACTAAAGGGCGCTTAGGACACTTTGCTATGCTTAGAGATCTAAAAAAAAGTCTAAAAAGCTTTCAGAAGACTTGAATGAAAAAAAAGGGCGCTATGAAGACTCTTGCAACATAGACTTAAGGGCATTTAAAGTATTTCCAATGAATTTTGCGTCGATTAAATCATTTTTAGTACAAATTACCTCCAAAAACCCACCGTGCTCTCTTTGGCACTCCGTGGGCCTCAAAAACAATATTGAATGAAATGGGAGGCAAAAAACGTAAGCCGAAACCAGCCGAAACGATTACGCGGCACGCGACAATTTATGGACGTTTTCGCAGGAGGGGAGATTAAGGACTCCCTCTCGTTCCTCCCTGTCCCCTAAACTTGGGGATCGTAATAAATATCGAAATCGGAAATAAATAATCGTCGTCATCGTGGTCCTCTTCCCTTCCATTGCCAACCCCTAGAACCGTTGCTTCGGTTTTTTTGTAACTCCAATCTGGTTGCCTTCACGCGAGGACCTCTCTGGAAAGGTAAAAAGATATCGCGCGCGCAAATTGAAAATTGTCCTGCCGGTGTAAAAACAACAATCTTTGGGCCATTTATTCCGGCGCGGAACCAGTCAGCGGAACGGGCTGCTAAATGAGCCGCTTATGAGTTATGGGTTTTTGCGACGGCGGCGGCGGTGATTAAAGCTGGAAATTGGCCGCCGATGGGCGATGTCGTTGGTAGTAAAGGAAATTTGAAGTTATGCTTTTCAATTTTTTATTTTTTAGACTTCTTGTCTTTATAGTGTTCAGACAGCGCTAAGAAGACTTGAGGGCGCTAAGAAGATTTGAGGGCGCTAAGAAGACTTAAGGACGCTAAGAAGACTCAAGGGCGCCAAGAAGACTTAAGGGCACTAGGTAGACTTAAGTGCTTTAAGATGACTTAAAGGCGCCTAAGATTCTTAAGGGCGCTAAAATGAATCAATTTTTTCTCATCTTTTGAAAAAAAGTAATCTTTTATATTTTTGTTTTCATATTTTGCAAATTAATCGATCTTGTCTTTGTCCACTAGAGATCAATATCTACTTCACAGCGTTAGCTGTGAAAATATTATGACAAGCACTTAGCCAAGCGAAACCCCCGACAAATATTTAGTGCAATTAAATGGCTCCATCCACTCTCACAGCAAACTCGCAAACATCAACAGAAAAACGAAACACTTGCCATAACTTCACGCCTGTGTCAAAGGTCCGTCAAAGTCGCTGCTGCCGAGGAAGCTCACGCAACCTGCGCCAACCTTGCGCTGCCAAGATCTGAGAATCTGCGAACAAAAGTGTGGCTTACATCATCAGCCGTGGTCGGTCACAATGTCGACTCAGTTTCTATCAGCGTGACCCGATCAACCACCGTGGGTAATCTTGGCAAACGTGGGGAAGGTTTCTGTGCGAGGGTCGTACACAGTGAGGCCAAAATTGCGAACAAAATGATGCGGATTTGCACGGAAAGACTGATTGTTGAGAGTTGGGGTGTCCAAGTGACTTGGTTTGTCTCAACGTCTTATTTCAGGAAAAGCCGAACATTTTTAATGAGTTGAAACCTGAAGTATTTTATAAGTCTTCATAATCATACAGAAAATCTACCCAGAAACTTGATAATGTCCAAATGGATAGCTTGTCTCACTAGTTGACAATGGCCAAAAAATATGCTGGAATAAAATTCTAAGGACTTCTTGCTTGTTATTGAGGCCATTGGAATTACTTGTCTCACAATTCAGCTCAAAAAAAGGTCCGTGTTGTGCAAATAAAGGTATAAACTTAACCGTAACAAACTAGATGGCCTGTCCCACCGTTGACTGATTGGTTGGTTCGTCTATATTTTACTCCACTGACTTGTCTCACTATTGGACCATTGAAAAAAGATAAACGCAAGGCTAACAAAAAAAACAGGCTGTTCTGTTTTCGTCAAGTGTCAAAGTCAGTTTTGTCCCAAAATTTAACCATTGCCATACTGCCAACGTGTCCCACCACCATACATTAGCATTAAACAGTTTTGTCTCACCATTTGAATTTTTTTAGACTTATTTGCAAATTACTGGAAAAAACGATCCAAGATAAAAAAAAACCACACTTCAAGTGTCTGACTTGTCCCACTTTTCAACAACCTATAGCAAAATCTGTCCCAACTTTTAATTGCGGCCATTTTTTGTAACAAATCCATTTTTTTTAACAATTTTGACTGATTTTTTTTTATTTATTTCGTAGCATGGCAGAATCTTGTTACAACACTTTTGTCTCATTTTTCCATCATGTAGATTTGACTGGCTTGTCTCACATTTGAACCATGACGAACAGTAACTGGTTTTGAGACTTGCTTTAAAAGCGCTTGATGGTAAGTCCCATGATATCAGTTGCCATTAACAAAATTTATCCCAAAACATGATCATGCCCATAGGGTTGCCGTGTCCCACTGTCAGACTTTTGCGTATAGCTGTCTCATAATCTAAGATTGAGTCAATCAAATTTGTCTGTACTTGCAATTGACTGATCTTTAAAGGTGTCCAAATGGTTAAATTTGTCCCAAGTGAGTTTTGAGATAACTCTGTCCCAACATTTTGTGACTGTCGTGTAGATAGCGTGTCCCATTTTTAAAACGATAATTCACAAAAGATTTTTGGGAGTTGAAAACTTTATTTGAGAAAATGAGAAGTTTGCCTTCCAGTGCAAATTAAGTTGCTAGCTAGAACCGTAACCACCCTCATCGTCTGCTCAAGCCACGAAAAAAAAACAAAACGCTCCATCAGAAGGGAAAACCAAGCATCAGCTCCCACGCCACGTGCGATTAAATCACTTCATCTCCGCTGGAAAATTTGCTCGCGCGCGCGGGAACTAGTCAAGGTGTGAGATGAACAAGGTGCGATAAAAACAAGTAGTGCCAACTTCAAAAGAGACGCAAGACACGTTTGATGATGGCAAGTCGTGCAGAGTTTTGTGATAATTTGCTGTAATCTTCTGGACAATTAGTCAAATGAGGATTCGCAAATGCGCCGTGAAATCTTCGCCTTGAAGGTCTTGAAGGAGGGCGTTTTTTGTCCTGGTTGGTGCTTGCTTCGGGTTTAACTAGAAGCTTGGGCACTGTACTAAGGAGAGTTTAGCTGAGACAGTGGATAACTAGCTTGAGAGTGTTGAAGGATGATAGAGGTTTCCCACGAGCATTCATTTTCTAGGGTGGAAGCTCATGGGTGTCCCTTAAACATTGTCAAACAAATTGACAAAATTGACAAAATTGACAAAATTGACAAAATTGACAAAATTGACAAAATTGACAAAATTGACAAAATTGACAAAATTGACAAAATTGACAAAATTGACAAAATTGACAAAATTGACAAAATTGACAAAATTGACAAAATTGACAAAATTGACAAAATTGACAAAATTGACAAAATTGACAAAATTGACAAAATTGACAAAATTGACAAAATTGACAAAATTGACAAAATTGACAAAATTGACCAAATTGACAAAATTGACAAAATTGACAAAATTGACAAAATTGACAAAATTGACAAAATTGACAAAATTGACAAAATTGACAAAATTGACAAAATTGACAAAATTGACAAAATTGACAAAATTGACAAAATTGACAAAATTGACAAAATTGACAAAATTGACAAAATTGACAAAATTGACAAAATTGACAAAATTGACAAAATTGACAAAATTGACAAAATTGACAAAATTGACAAAATTGACAAAATTGACAAAATTGACAAAATTGACAAAATTGACAAAATTGACAAAATTGACAAAATTGACAAAATTGACAAAATTGACAAAATTGACAAAATTGACAAAATTGACAAAATTGACAAAATTGACAAAATTGACAAAATTGACAAAATTGACAAAATTGACAAAATTGACAAAATTGACAAAATTGACAAAATTGACAAAATTGACAAAATTGACAAAATTGACAAAATTGACAAAATTGACAAAATTGACAAAATTGACAAAATTGACAAAATTGACAAAATTGACAAAATTGACAAAATTGACAAAATTGACAAAATTGACAAAATTGACAAAATTGACAAAATTGACAAAATTGACAAAATTGACAAAATTGACAAAATTGACAAAATTGACAAAATTGACAAAATTGACAAAATTGACAAAATTGACAAAATTGACAAAATTGACAAAATTGACAAAATTGACCAAATTGACAAAATTGACAAAATTGACAAAATTGACAAAATTGACGAAATTGACCAAATTGACAAAATTGACAAAATTGACCAAATTGACAAAATTGACAAAATTGACAAAATTGACAAAATTGACAAAATTGACAAAATTGACAAAATTGACAAAATTGACAAAATAGACAAAATTGACAAAATTGAACAAATTGACCAAATTGACCAAATTGACAAAATTGACCAAATTGACAAAATTGACAAAATTGACAAAATTGACCAAATTGACAAAATTGACAAAATTGACAAAATTGACAAAATTGACAAAATTGACAAAATTGACAAAATTGACAAAATTGACAAAATTGACAAAATTGACAAAATTGACAAAATTGACAAAATTGACAAAATTGACAAAATTGACAAAATTGACAAAATTGACAAAATTGACAAAATTGACAAAATTGACAAAATTGACAAAATTGACAAAATTGACAAAATTGACAAAATTGACAAAATTGACAAAATTGACAAAATTGACCAAATTGACAAAATTGACAAAATTGACAAAATTGACAAAATTGACGAAATTGACCAAATTGACAAAATTGACAAAATTGACAAAATTGACAAAATTGACAAAATTGACAAAATTGACAAAATTGACAAAATTGACAAAATTGACAAAATTGACAAAATTGACAAAATTGACAAAATTGACAAAATTGACCAAATTGACCAAATTGACAAAATTGACCAAATTGACAAAATTGACAAAATTGACAAAATTGACAAAATTGACAAAATTGACAAAATTGACAAAATTGACAAAATTGACAAAATTGACAAAATTGACAAAATTGACAAAATTGACAAAATTGACAAAATTGACAAAATTGACAAAATTGACAAAATTGACAAAATTGACAAAATTGACAAAATTGACCAAATTGACAAAATTGACAAAATTGACAAAATTGACAAAATTGACGAAATTGACAAAATTGACAAAATTGACGAAATTGACAAAATTGACAAAATTGACAAAATTGACAAAATTGACAAAATTGACAAAATTGACAAAATTGACAAAATTGACAAAATTGACAAAATTGACAAAATTGACAAAATTGACAAAATTGACAAAATTGACAAAATTGACAAAATTGACAAAATTGACAAAATTGACAAAATTGACAAAATTGACAAAATTGACAAAATTGACAAAATTGACAAAATTGACAAAATTGACAAAATTGACAAAATTGACAAAATTGACAAAATTGACAAAATTGACAAAATTGACAAAATTGACAAAATTGACAAAATTGACAAAATTGACAAAATTGACAAAATTGACCAAATTGACAAAATTGACAAAATTGACAAAATTGACAAAATTGACGAAATTGACCAAATTGACAAAATTGACAAAATTGACCAAATTGACAAAATTGACAAAATTGACAAAATTGACAAAATTGACAAAATTGACAAAATTGACAAAATTGACAAAATTGACAAAATTGACAAAATTGACAAAATTGACAAAATTGACAAAATTGACCAAATTGACAAAATTGACAAAATTGACAAAATTGACAAAATTGACAAAATTGACAAAATTGACAAAATTGACAAAATTGACAAAATTGACAAAATTGACAAAATTGACAAAATTGACAAAATTGACAAAATTGACAAAATTGAGTTCGTTTCGCGGTGCCTGTCCGTCGGGACGCATTTTTTTTTTTCGCGTTCCGTTTTCATCGATCGTCGTCGGTGTGTATTTCGGGTGAGTTCGTGCGTGTGTGTGTGAAGGTGCGGCTAGCTCTGGTTGTCACGATGACAGCAGAGCTGAGCCAGTTCGTTTCGCGGTGCCTGTCCGTCGGGACGCATTTTTTTTTTTTTCGCGTTCCGTTTTCATCGATCGTCGTCGGTGTGTATTTCGGGTGAGTTCGTGCGTGTGTGTGTGAAGGTGCGGCTAGCTCTGGTTGTCACGATGACAGCAGAGCTGAGCCAGTTCGTTTCGCGGTGCCTGTCCGTCGGGACGCATTTTTTTTTTTTTCGCGTTCCGTTTTCATCGATCGTCGTCGGTGTGTATTTCGGGTGAGTTCGTGCGTGTGTGTGTGAAGGTGCGACTAGCTCTGGTTGTCACGATGACAGCAGAGCTGAGCCAGTTCGTTTCGTGGTGCCTGTCCGTCGGGACGCATTTTTTTTTTTCGCGTTTCGTTTTCGTCGATCGTCGTCGGTGTGTATTTCGGGTGAGTTCGTGCGTGTGTGTGTGAAGGTGCGGCTAGCTCTGGTTGTCACGATGACAGCAGAGCTGAGCCAGTTCGTTTCGTGGTGCCTGTCCGTCGGGACACATTTTTTTTTTTTCGCGTTCCGTTTTCATCGATCGTCGTCGGTGTGTATTTCGGGTGAGTTCGTGCGTGTGTGTGTGTGTGTGTGAAGGTGCGACTAGCTCTGGTTGTCACGATGACAGCAGAGCTGAGCCAGTTCATTTCGAGGTGCCTGTCCGTCGGGACGCATTTTTTTCGCGTTCCGTTTTCGTCCATCGTCGTCGGTGTGTTTTTCTCGTTAGTCATGTATTTGATACACTTCACAGTCGGATTTCTTTGTTCTATGATTTGCAATTATTTCACGGGAAGATTCTTTTTAAATTGCGTCAGCAAAATATAAATTATCATTCAATTCGACCATTCGTTTCCCGCGAATCACGGCGACAAATATTGTTTCAACGCGATTGTTCAAGTCCTTCAGATAACATCATAACTCTTCAGTCATTAATTGGTCGCTCATCTTATAATAATTTAAAAGTATAAATAGTCTCAGGGCAACTCTACGTAAATATGTTACGCTGAGTTTAATATTTCACCTTTTAATCACACATAATTTTGATTCTATCTTTCCACAGCCGGCTGTCTAAGATTGAATCATTTATGTTAAACTCAACACCAAATAACCGGGAACGGTCTCATCCGCATCATCCGATTGTTTGCCTTGAGAATACATAATACATTACCCTGTTCAACAAAATTCATTGATTATTGGGCCACATCATCATCCTCTATGATGAATCCTGGTCATTACCCTTCCCCACTAACAAAATCCCAAGTAGAAGTAGTTTTCCGGCACACGCGGGGGTGTGGATATCGTATAGAACCCACCCTTGGTAGCAGCCTGTGCTAACTAACATTCCCGTCCCATCCCCTCGAGATCTACAAACTGACATGGCGGGCGCCGTTGGTGGCCAACGACTGTTTCCTATTCGCACCGGCTCTAGTTTTGATGATCGTGATGTTTTATCTTTTCAGCGCATTCATGCATGCTGTTGATAAGGGAAACATCATTTGATCGTTGAAGCGTGTGACCAGTTGTGCTGATGGGATATTACGGTCCTGTTCAGCAACGGAGAAGGACAACCATGGGTGGTCTCTCATGCTCATGCTCATGCTCAAAATTGACAAAATTGACAAAATTGACAAAATTGACAAAATTGACAAAATTGACAAAATTGACAAAATTGACAAAATTGACAAAATTGACAAAATTGACAAAATTGACAAAATTGACAAAATTGACAAAATTGACAAAATTGACAAAATTGACAAAATTGACAAAATTGACAAAATTGACAAAATTGACAAAATTGACAAAATTGACAAAATTGACAAAATTGACAAAATTGACAAAATTGACAAAATTGACAAAATTGACAAAATTGACAAAATTGACAAAATTGACAAAATTGACAAAATTGACAAAATTGACAAAATTGACAAAATTGACAAAATTGACCAAATTGACAAAATTGACAAAATTGACAAAATTGACAAAATTGACAAAATTGACAAAATTGACAAAATTGACAAAATTGACAAAATTGACAAAATTGACAAAATTGACAAAATTGACAAAATTGACAAAATTGACAAAATTGACAAAATTGACAAAATTGACAAAATTGACAAAATTGACAAAATTGACAAAATTGACAAAATTGACAAAATTGACAAAATTGACAAAATTGACAAAATTGACAAAATTGACAAAATTGACAAAATTGACAAAATTGACAAAATTGACAAAATTGACAAAATTGACAAAATTGACAAAATTGACAAAATTGACAAAATTGACAAAATTGACAAAATTGACAAAATTGACAAAATTGACAAAATTGACAAAATTGACAAAATTGACAAAATTGACAAAATTGACAAAATTGACAAAATTGACAAAATTGACAAAATTGACAAAATTGACAAAATTGACAAAATTGACAAAATTGACAAAATTGACAAAATTGACAAAATTGACAAAATTGACAAAATTGACAAAATTGACAAAATTGACAAAATTGACAAAATTGACAAAATTGACAAAATTGACAAAATTGACAAAATTGACAAAATTGACAAAATTGACAAAATTTACAAAATTTACAAAATTTACAAAAGAGTTGTTTAATCGTAACCTGCAACTTTGCCGAAGACCCCAAATCGATTAGCAAATCCCTTTTCAAGATGCATATTTTTGAATATTTGCAAAGCACCTTTTTATGGACAGTCCTGAAATTTGTAATAACGAAAAGTCGATTGGCGAAAATGTAGAGAATTGCTTAAAAGTTAAATAAGATTTATTAAGATTATTAAACGGGAAATTTATAAACCTGATTTTTTTATAAATACTACAACAAACAGAAAAATCAATAAAAAATGATTGAAATTAATAAACTATTCCAATATTACAAAAACTGTTGTTAATTATTGACAACAAGTTGAAACCAAACTTATTTTTATTTGAAACAGTCTTGAATGCTGTTGGTAATATAAGAAAACTTGTCCCTGTATTTTCTACTATTCTTTTAATTCATAATTTATGTTTTTCAAAATATTTAATTTAAATTCAATATTGAAAAATTGGCATAAGTTAAATAAATGGTAAAATAACATAATTGAGCAACATTCAAAAATGACACGCCAATGAATATCAACTTTACACCCGGAAAGCTGTTCAAACTTACATCGCGTTAAAGACACACTCACACACATCCTTGGCAATCTCGGGAACTGCTACAACGAAGAAAAATTGAACCAGCTTGCTGCATCTTCCAGTAATAGTAAAGCAAGCTGAACAAACAGCGATAAATCTGCGACCACAAGCTTGCCAACACTTTCCTCAAAGCAACAGCCACCATCGTCATCACCATTATTAATAAACTTTTCGAAAATGTAAACAAGATTTTCTCTAAAATTTTACTCCAAATTTATTCAATTTTGAATCTCCTCAACCTAACATCTTCAAATCTTCAGAACGATCCGTACGGACTGTACCCTCGTGCAATGCACTCGCAGAGGCTCACGGGTCGACACGGTCCACAGGGTCCACACGGTCCACACGGTCCACAGGGTCCACACGGTCCACATGGCCCACAGGGTCCACAGGGTTCACAGGGTCCACAGGGTCCACACGGTCCACACGGTCCACACGGTCCACATGGTCCACAAGGTCCACACGGTCCGCAGGACGGGGCACAGGGTCCACAAAAGGAGGGTCCGCACGGCCCACACGGTCCACAGGCTGGTCCACACGGTCCACAGGGCCCACAAGGAGGACAGACAGCCGGTCCACAGATTGAATCGCACGGAACGCTGCCACAGGGATCGCACATTTTGAGAGGGTTGTTTCGAGCTTCTTCAGTTTCTTGGAGTTTGAGGATTTGCGTTTGGATGTTGGGTTTTGTGGAAATTTAGCAGTTCTGGTTACCGAAAGGTTGGCGATTTCTCAGATTTTTTGGAGGTTTGAAGATTTTGCGACTGCTTCCAATGAGATTTGACAACTAAATGAACCACAAACAAATTATTGGTCAAGGCTTGCTTTTCCAAAAAACAAAATTTCCCACTACACGCCAAACTGAGTTCACCCACTTCAACCTTACAATTTAATCTCATTCCAGGCAACATTTTGCTCAAACTATAATTGAAAGCATCACTTGAGCTTAAAACAGGCAAAACTACCATACAATATTTACAAACCACACGGTCCGTGAAACAGTAACGCGGTCCGGGAGAGTCGGGCAAACAAAATCTCGCACATTAAATCATAAATTTCATCCAAACATTGACAGTGCAATTCTGTGCTGCTGCCGCTGCGCCAGTGTGTTTACCACAAACAACGAAAAGTGCAAACACACACTTTGCCACAGTGAGGCCATAGTCCGTTCGCTGGTTGCACTTGAAAATGTGGACAAAATAGAAAAAAAAAGTTGAATGAAAAAGTTTTTCATGATAGATTAGGTTGGTTCAACTAAGAAAACTGATAGAAACTTCATTTGCAAACTACAAATCTATTTTATTTATTTTTTATAAATGCATATCAAAAAGCAGAAACTAGAATCAAAGATCAGTAAAAATACAACTGTTTTTTCCAGTGTTGCCACTTTGATTGAAAAAAAAATATTATAAATTGAAAAATTACAGTGTTGACAGATATTCAAATTGTTATTAAAAATTGTGTTAGGGAATTTAAAAATACATGAAATAGTCTTCAAGAACAGTGCTGCTAGTTTTTTCGAAGATTTTATAATTCATTCATTGATGCCAGTTAAATAAATAAGCAATTTTGTTGGAAGTAAAACAGTGGAAAAATTAATGAGAAAGTGTTGCCAGAACAATTAATGTTGAGAAAATCTGTTAAACATTACAAATAAGTGAAAACAGGTAAACCAAAACCAGTGCTGCCAGCAATTGAAATCCCTCGAACCAGCCTGTAAGCCGGTTCCCAGCGGTGGCCAAATGGTCGTCGTCGGTTCGTGGCCCCACCGTGGGACGTCAAGTGGCGAGCGAGAGTGCAACGACTCCCGCAGCAAACAGGATTTGCGCCGGGGCGATTATTTGCGGACCCCTCGTCGGTGGCTTTCTACGAGAGTGAGCGAGTGTGGGCAAATAAGAGCACAGAAATTGCCCCCCGGGGGGAAAAAAAGTGCAACCCGGAGAATCAATGTCACTGTCAATGGCTTGCTGCTGGAAGCAAGGAGGTCTTCCATGGTAGGAATGTGGAGCCCCCGGCTACTTGGATTTTGGTTTCGGCGGGGAGGGGTCCAAAGTGGCAAAGTGACTCCCAGTGTAATGGAATGTTTGCTACCGGTTTTCCGGCACGTGGTTAATTGAGCTTTGTTTGAGCTTTGGAGATCAACTGGTTGCATTTAACCCTTTACAACCTAACTTCGCCTTTAGACAGGCTTCGATCTTAAAAATCGCCCAAAATTCTGTTTTCAACTATTTTTTGATCTTTAAAAAGCATGGGAAAGAAGAAATCTTAAAATTTTAGAATATTTTAGGGTTGGAAGTTTAACTTGTTTTATTTGACTTTACCAATGTTTTCAAAATATCATATTATAGTGGTTAATTTTGGCTGTTTTTTATTTACTAGCATTTCCTATATTTTCAGTAAAAATAAATATGCAGTAATTTTTGTTTTGTCCCAGACTATATCTCTACGCATTTTTTATAATTTAAATGATGATTGTGCCATTCTATAGAAGAAAATGTGGAAAAACAACAAAAATTTTGAAAAAGTGACTTTAAACGTGAAAAATTAGATAGGCAAAACGTAATTATATTAGGTGGTAAAAAAGGTCAAATACTAACTCAAAACTCAAACATAAACTAAACAAGAGAAATGCAAATTAAAATACCAAAAAGAAAACAAGAAAAACATAAAACAAGAGAAGTAAAGTTTTTCGTTGAGCAAAAGTTGTTCAAAATGACCTCCTGAACACGGGTAAATAAAAACTTTCGAAAAACCGGGCAGTAGAGGGTTAACTTTCAACAATTAAGAGAAACAGACAGAACTAGAACAAACCATTTTAAAAAAAAGTAGCACGCACTATTTTTTGTTTTAAAGCATACCAAATATAATGATATTATAAAATTCAAGGGGAGGCAATCGGCAATCAATTTTGAAGCTAAATTAAAATAAATTTATGAGCCATTTAGACTAAAAAAAGTTTACCAAAGAAAAAATACGATAAATACAGCGATTCCACGTCAAACAGAAAGTCTCAAATTCAAAAGTGCTCCGATTTGGCTCAAATTTTGAATGGAGGTTCCTTGGCCTAAATATTTTTTTAAGCGATTAGGGTGTTCAAATCCGAAATAGGGTGGTCCAAAAAATGATATTTTTCGTCAATTTTTGCAAAATGCACATTTTTCACAGATGCGAATTTCAATAACGAAAATTTTAGTACCCAAACATATATAGGTCATAGCAATTTCTGGATATGTTATGTGAGCCATTCTCTACCAAAACCGGAAATGGATTTTATTTGTATTTTTTGATTTTACTTAAACTTTATGGGGGCCTTCCCTATGACCAAATAAGTTATTTTGCGTCTTTGGTTCACCCATACAAGTCTCCATACAATGTTGGCTGCTGTCCATACAAAAATGGTATGTTGATATACAAACAGCTGTAACTTTTGAGTTTGGTGTCTTCGGCAAAGTTGTAGGTATTGTTGAGGACTTTTGAGAAAAAAATAGGTACATGGAAAAAAAATGCATTTTTTTATCAACTTTTTTTCACTAAAACTCAATTTCCCAAAATATATATTTTTTGATTTTCGAGATTTTTTGATATGTTTTAGGGGACAAAAATCCGCAACTTTTAAGCCATAGCGAAACATGGTCAAAAAATCTGCCGCCGAGTTATGAATTTTTGAAAAAATAGAGATTTTTGGAAAATATTCAATGTTTGGCCCTTTTAAAATGTTGGTCTTGATTTAAAAACTTTGAAAATATTTTTTCGAAGAGATCGGAAAATTTCACGAATGTTTCATGTATTAACATTGAAAATCGGACCATTAATTGCTGAGATATCGTCATTAGAAAATGGTGGGCTGATTGGGTGAGACTTAGAAAACTTCAATTTTCGTGTTTCTTTTTTTTTAAAGCGGCTCTATCTCAGAAACCCGAGGTCCAATCTTCAATGTCTCTTAGACAATTTTATAGCAAATTTTCTGATCTTTAAAAAAATATTTTTAGAAATGGTCACTTCTGGTCACTATTTTTAAAAATTGAAAAACTGCAAATATTTCGCTAAAATCAAACTTTCGGTGGCTATATCTTCAAAACGGAGCCCTTTATCAAAAAATCTGTAAAGTAATTTTCGATTGCAAATTCAATTTTGCATTAAAAAATAATGACAAACTTGTTTTTGCATGAATCTTCGATTTTTTCCAAAAATCACTATTTTTAAAAAAAAAAATCATAACTCGGCGGCAGATTTTTTGACCATGTTTCTCTATGGCTTAAAAGTTGCGGATTTTTGTCTCCTAAAACATATCAAAAAATCTCGAAAATCAAAAAATACGTATTTTGGGAAATTGAGTTTTAGTGAAAAAAAGTTGATAAAAAAATCTGCATTTTTTTTCCATGTACCTAATTTTTTTTTCTCAAAAGTCCTCAACAATACCTACAACTTTGCCGAAGACACCAAATTGATCAAAAAATTCACTCAAAAGTTACAGCTGTTTGAATATTTACATACCATTTTTGTATGCACAGCAGCCAAAATTGTATGGAGACTTGTATGGGTGAACCAAAGACGCAAAATAACTTATTTGGTCATAGGGAAGGCCCCCATAAAGTTTAAGTAAAATCAAAAAATACAAAAAAAAAATGGTCGAAATCGGCCGATTTCGTAGAGAGTTGCTCAACTGCAATAATATTTTAATTTATGAATAATGTATTAAATGGAAAAGTAAGTTAAGCAATTTGAAAAAAAAGATTTTAAATAACAATTTAAAAATGACTTATTGTTGCTAGATTTGGTTAAGAATAAATATTTTCTCACAATTTTATTTTGTTGCTGATATCTGAGGTTAAGCCTTTAAGTTTTTAAAATTGTCACAAAACTAACCCTAATTTTCAAATTGCCTTTGAAACATTTTTTTTACGATTTTCAATGTTAAGAAATGAAACGATAGTGCAATTTTCTTCTATATATATTAAAAAGAATTGAAGAATTTTTAAATCTAGCTTAACATTTTAAATGGGTAAAACACTTGGGGCTGACATTTTCAAATAAGAAAATAGAATATTTTGCTTTTTTGAGACCTTTCATTTTGTTTCTGTTTCATATCATATTTATAACTATTTTTTTTTAACCCTTGTAAAAAAATCCTCAAAAATGCCTGCTAGTCCAAATGAAATTGCCCTTCAAGTTCCCTACCCCCGTTAAAAATTTCTTCAAAACATCAGGGGACATTTAATAATTAGTACCTTTTTAATAAATTAATATTGTGTGATGGTAATTTTTGTTTTAAAAAATTCGGAATGATTAAAAAACACTTTAGAAAATGTATTTGAATAATATACTGGCAGTTTCATAACCGTTTTAATATACACAGCTTTTTTGGTACTTTTTATTTAAAATTTGGAAATTTAGCTTAAATTATGTAATTTCTGTGCCCTTAAAATTCAAACTTTATATAGAATGTATATAATTTAAAAACAAATTGTGACAATATTTTAATTTTTTCTTTAAACCCTTTTTTCAGTTCAGAGCTCCAGTAGCGTAGTTTGCATCATCTTTAAAACAAGCCTAGTAAAACATTTAAAAAGTCTAGAAAGTTAAAAAATATGTTATTTTGGAATTTATCTTATGATACTAACAAAAAAACTTGCAGGTGATTTCTCCCAACATTTTCTGCAAAGTCCTTATTGCAATCTACAATTTTGTTCAAGATTTGAGGCTGGTAAAAAATCCTTTTAAACTAATTGTTTCTTGGATATTTACTTTTCCATCGTTCATGGAAGGACTAATGATGCAAAATGGCTCCTTTAGATTAATTTGCAGACAAATAAAAAAAATCATTGCAAAAAATAAAATTTAATAATGTAACACGTTTGCAATTTTATTACTTAAAGCTCTATTAAAGAATGCATCAACGATCAAAGCTCTATTAAAGTATCATGAACGATGCATCAACGATTCTATCAACTTTTTTTAAACGATTTTTTGGTTATAAAAAGAATTACCGAATCTAGTCAAATTTTATTTATTTGTATGTCTCAGCCTTTTTTTGTTTTACTGTTTACGAAAGTTCAGCTCTGTATTTGGTTTTCGATTTGAAGTTCATTTTCATATTCTTTGTTATATCAAATACTTCATCGAGAATATTTGGCAAATATATTTTTAAAAATTTATCGGAAGCACTGACATTTTCTAACGTCAGGCTATCGAAATGATATTTAAATTTCTGTTTTTTTTTAATACCAAAAACTATGAAGCAATTTTTTAGATTTTCATGTTCTTAAAACTGTAAGGAAATACATTTTTAATGTTAATTATCATTCGAATGAAGTATTGTATTGAGATTTAAATGAAATACAAGGCCAAAAAACATAATTGGTCACAAAACCGGGTGTTCAAAACGTTCTTGTAAAAGCAAAAATACAAAAAAAAAGAAACCATTTAAAATCAACATTAAAATTTACACTAAACAAAGTTGAAATATTCTAGCAAAGCCTTAAATGTTTATAAATTGAATCAATTTTCTATATTGATTTATAATAATAATCATGCAAATTCAAAGTTAATGTTGAAAACGAAGATATTGGTGTTTAATAATGAAGATACTTTTTACCTGGGTTTCCAGAACATTTTTTTTTTTGAAATGCTGAAACTTACGTTTATTAGAAGAAATGAAACTCTTATTTATAATCTCGAAACTTTGTAGCCAAAACACACTAATTTTCAATTTCAATCAAACTTCAATCTAGAATTCTAGTGGTTTTGTGAAATATTAATTAGGAAAAACTCACCTTTTAGAACAAAGCATGCCACAATGTGTCAAAAGCACACACTTCCTGGGAAGTAAATCTGCAACGAGAACAAAAGTAACAAAATTGTAATTAATACATAGTTATAATCCAAAACACCAAACACGTCCAACCCAATCAATTCCACAACAATCAAATTCAATTTACAAAACGGTTGCATAATTATGTTCTTCCACACAGTCACACACCCAAACATACGTGCTAATAATTTGGCCACATAATTTGGTTTGAAAAGTCCCCCCCCAGAGAACCTCATTACCAATTCCGACCTCATTTTTCAATTAACTGTGTGCACCCAAAATCGATCGGAAACCACCAGGTAACGAGCCACATTTTGACGGTGAGTTAAACGAAATTTGATTAGCCATCCGTTAGGGTGGTGCGAAACAAAATTTGATTTATTGTTTGCCGGAAATCACCTTCGCCGGCACGTTCGCGCCATTTTTAAGCAAAAGTTTGCTAAAGTTTCGGTTTTAAGTGCTCTCGAAAAAAAAGTGCGCAAGAGTATTAGTTTTACGAGCTCTCGTTCATACCTCCTCAGGCCGAAGTCGGGGGTGGAAATCGCCCGGGGATGAAATCTGATGGATGTTCCGTCTCTCTGTTTGTCGTTTTCTAATGTTTATTTTTATTGTTATGGCTGGCAGTTTTGTGTTTGTTGTTGTTTGTTTGCTTACCCTCCCCCTTCAAACCAGGCTTCGAGGCAAAGAGATCCGGAAATAATTCTGCCCTCGAGGTGTGTCAGAGAGTGCTAAATTGAAGACGGAATGCCTACTTTTATTCTGGAGGGCAATCAAGAAGAAGACGTTCCTGGAGGCAATCAAACGATTTTGGTGGTTCTCTGTGTGATGAGTGGGGTGCGTGAGAGTAGACATTATTTCTTGGAAATGGGGGGATAGGACGATTGATGTAAGGTAATGAAACTTTGAGGCAATTGAAGAACCGCTGGTCACGTTCTGACAAAGAAAGAGTCTTGGAGATTGATCGGTATTTTCGGGCCGCGTCGTAACAGCGCTAGAAGAGTGCAATAAAAATCCTTCGACAGAGTAGAATATGAGGGTGACTCAGGTTGAAGCAGTGATGTTTTGACGGTTTTGTGAATTAGTTCAAGGGGTTTCATTCAAGTAGAAAATTTCAAATTTTCATGTTTTTTCAATATTTATTAAATCATTTCAAAAGTTAATTTCCAATCACTCCTCACGGTTTCATGAAGATGTTTAATGATTAACCCTCTACTGCCCAATTTTTTTTCGAAATTTTCTTTTTTTCTCGTGTTAAGGATGTTATCAAATGCAATTTTTGTTCTACGTCTCTTGTTTCTTTTTTAGTATTTATACCTGCATTTTTATTTTCATTTATCTTGTATAGTTTCTTAAAGTATTGCTAATACTACCACCTCAAACCGTTATATTTTGTCAATTTAGTTTTTTTCATGTTTTTGCAGCCACTTTTTATTTTTATTTTTTTTTTTTGCGGGGTTTTCACATGTTTTACTATTTTTTTTTTTTTGTTGAGCCTTAATAACACTGCGACCAATTATTGGATTTTTGGTTCATTCATTCCATTTCAATAACAAATATTGTTAAAATAACAAAAAATGTTAAGGAATCTTCTTTAAAAATCCAGTTATGTTATCATAACAAAATTCGGTTTTGGTCTGATATTGGTTGACAGCCATAACAACTTTGAGCAATTCTCTACGAAATCGGTCTTTTTTCTTCAATTTTAATTTTTGTATTTTTTAATCCGACTGAAACTTTTTTGGTGCCTTCGGTATGCCCAAAGAAGCCATTTTGCATCATTAGTTTGTCCATATAATTTTCCATACAAATTTGGCAGCTGTCCATACAAAAATGATGTATGAAAATTCAAAAATCTGTATCTTTTGAAGGAATTTTTTGATCGATTTGGTGTCTTCGGCAAAGTTGTAGGTATGGATACGGACTACACTGGAAAAAATAATACACGGTAAAAAAAATTTGGTGATTTTTTTATTTAACTTTTTATCACTAAAACTTGATTTACAAAAAAACACTATTTTTAATTTTTTTTATTTTTTGATATGTTTTAGAGGACATAAAATGCCAACTTTTCAGAAATTTCCAGGTTGTGCAAAAATCATTGAACGAGTTATGAATTTTAATCAATACTGATTTTTCAAAAAATCGAAATTTTGGTCGTAAAATTTTTCAACTTTATTTTTCGATGTAAAATCAAATTTGCAATCAAAAAGTACTTTAGTGAAATTTTGATAAAGTGCACCGTTTTCAAGTTATAGCCATATTTAAGTGACTTTTTTGAAAATTGTCGCAGTTTTTCATTTTTTTAAATTAGTGCACATGTTTGTCCAGTTTTGAAAAAAATATTTTTGAAAAGCTGAGAAAATTCTCTATATTTTGCTTATTCGGACTTTGTTGATACGACCTTTAGTTGCTGAGATATTGCAATGCAAAGGTTTAAAAACAGGAAAATTGATGTTTTCTAAGTTTCACCCAAACAACCCACCATTTTCTATCGTCAATATCTCAGCAACTAATGGTCCGATTTTCAAATCAAGACTAACATTTTAAAAGGGCGTAATATTGAATGTTTGGCCTTTTTGAAATGTTAGTCTTGATTTGAAAATTCCGAAAATATTTTTTTCGAAAAGATCGGAAAATTTCACAAATGTTTCATATGTTAACATTGAAAATCGGACCATTAGTTGCTAAGATATTGACGATAGAAAATGGTGGGTTGTTTGGGTGAGACTTAGAAAACATCAATTTTCCTGTTTTTAAACCTTTGCATTGCAATATCTCAGCAACTAAAGGTCGTATCAACAAAGTCCGAATAAGCAAAATATAGAGAATTTTCTCAGCTTTTAAAAATATTTTTTCAAAACTGGGCAAACATGTGCACTAATTTTAAAAATGAAAACTTCGACTTTTTCAAAAAGTCACCTAAATATGGATTTAACTTGAAAACGGTGCACTTTATCAAAATTTCACTAAAGTACTTTTTGATTGCAAATTCGATTTTACATCAAAAATGAAGTTGAAAATTTTACGACCAAAATTTCGATTTTTGAAAAATCAGTATTGATTAAAAATTCATAACTCGGTCAATGATTTTTGCACAACCTGGAAATTTCTGAAAAGTTGGCATTTTATGTCTTCTAAAACATATCAAAAATAAAAAAATTAAAAATAGTGTTTTTGTAAATCAAGTTTTAGTGACAAAAGTTAAATAAAAAATCACCAAATTTTTTTACCGTGTATTATTTTTTCAGTGTAGTCCATATCCATACCTACAACTTTGCGGAAGACACCAAATCGATCAAAAAATTCCTTCAAAAGATACAGATTTTTGAATTTTCATACATCATTTTTGTATGGACAGCTGCCAAATTTGTATGGAAAATTATATGGACAAACTAATGATGCAAAATGGCTTCTTTGGGCATACCGAAGGCACCAAAAAAGTTTCAGTCGGATTAAAAAATACAAAAAAAATGGAATGACCGAAATCCTAGAGAACTGCTCCTTTGGAATAACATTTTTTGTTATGGAAGAATACCTCGAACTGTTATTGGGGTGATCGGATTAGTTGTTAAAATAACAAAAAATAATAACAAAGATTTGTTCGAAGAATAACTAAAAATGTTATAAGTCTGTTATTACAATAACAATCCAATAACAAAAAAATCATTCGGACGAATAACAAATCTTGTTATAAATAACATTAAATGTTATTGGCTTAGTATTTTCAAATATCAAAAAAGGTTTTTTCCACGTTATTTCCGTCTGCTCGGGAAGGGCATAAATTGGAACAATTTATTGAAAATGGAAGTAAATGTGTAAAAGACAAATTAAGCTAAGCATTTTGCCATGCGCCAAGTAACCTATCTACTTTTTTAACTATTTTGCAATGATACAACCTTATTTTTTTTATTTTTTATGGTGTTTATTTTGATGCTCTGAAAACAGGTTAAAGAAATGTTTAAATTTAAAACTCAAGTAAGACAAAAAATAAATTTAATATTTTTTTTCAGTTTAAGTTTGCGAAAAAAATACATACTTAAATAAAAAAAAAACTCCCAAAACCTAATATATTTGCACAAAATTTAATAAAAAACAGTTTTCATACAAACCGTACTGCATCATATTAAAAATGGTTTATGATTTCAAATAATAAAGTCTCATTAAATATTGATGTATTTGTATAAATGATTTGGTTATGTTTTTATCGCATATTTTTTTAAATTGTGGTTCTTTTTTCTTAAGTTAGAGTAAGGTTTGATTTTAATATTCTCTCATTTATTTTTTTCTCATGAACAAGTAAATCAAAATAAACACACATTTTTATCAAAATTGGATGATTCAATTGTGAAAACTTAAACAACAATGTAAACCATAATAAAATATATTTTGCTTTTGTTTTTTTTTTGCGCGGTTGAATAAATCATTTCTTTCTATTTAAAATCTAAGAAAATTTATAAAAACTATCAACAGAAAATTGGTTTTCATGCAATTCATTTGCAAAAAAACACTAAAGATGGAATCGATGACTATTTCCAATAAGCTAAATGATGTAAATTAAGCCAGACGTAATTTTTTTATTACAAATAAAACCTTTAAAACATAATTTTATCCAATCCAAAACAAAACTTCAATATACATTTTTAACTGAATAATTAACTTGTTTAATAAACAGTTGAAAAATACTTAATATCATGCATGCATTAAAATTGACATAATAATTTTATATTAAACTAAAAAACTATGCAAACATTCAGTAATTGAAATCATTTCACAAATCTATGTAAAATGCTCAAAATAAACAAATTTCGTATTGTAATTTTTGTTTAACTTTTAACACTTAAAACTTTTTTTTTCTTTTTGATATTATGCAATCTTTCAGTAAATTAATAACTAATGACAAGATGTAACTAAATCTCACAAGTATAATGCCCTTTTTCAGTATTTTGAGAAAAAGCTTCTGATTTCATTTTTTAGTCCCCTATTTTTGCAATGGCCATCGGTCCTTTAGTGTTAAAATCCTGCATAAAATTTGAAATAAATTAACTTTAATAATATAAAAGATTGGAAAAATAATATTAAAATCTTTGCAAGCTCCAATTGACCTAACGCTTCAAATAATCAAATGAAAAGTGAACAAGATTATCGCTTTTGAGTGATTTTTAAGTTTTTGATAAAATTTGCGAAGAATTCTTTTGACTTATGCAAATTATTATTATTATTATTAGTTATTTTAGCAAGTTTTTTCTATATTTTTTCTTACTCTTGGTAATCTCTTTGTTATAAGCAATAATCGATCCAAAATAGAATGAGATTCAACACACAGCTGAAAGGAACTCCAAAACTCTGTTATGAACTGCAAAAGAACTTATTGTAACATGATTATTCACTAATAAAACCAAATTGAATTAAATTCAATTATTATTAGTTTTTTTAAAAACTGGGGTAGAAAAAAATCAAATTTTAGGGCACCTTTGGAAAAGAGTCATAACACCTCTGGATTTTTTATTCATTAATTTATTGACATTTTGCAAATTTTCGCTAGAAACATTACTAAAATAATTCGAAGGATATGGAAAAGTAAAAAAAAAAAATAATGTTATTCAGAAAATATTTCCAAAACGATTATAATTAGTTTGGAACAAATAACAAATTATATTTCAAATTAGGAAATGAAAGCTATCTTCCCCTTATTTTCCCATGAGCATTTATAATTTATTATTCAAATAAGCTACACTTAATAATTGAATATCTCTTAAAACAACAAAAAGTAAATATCTCACTCAAATGAACGATTTGAGCAACTCTCTACAAAATCGGCCGATTTCGACAATTTTTTTCTGTTACTTTTGAGTGAATTTCTGATGAATTTGGTGTCTTCGGCAAAGTTGTTAGTATTGTTGAGGACTATTAAAAAAATTAAGGTGCACGGAAAAAAATCGAAGATTTTTAATCAATTTTTTTTTCACACAAATTCAATTTCCCGAAATGGGTATTTTTTTTTTACTTTCGAGATTTTTTGAAATGTTTTAGGGGACAAAATCCCGCAACTTTTGAGCCATAGAAAAACATGGTCAAAAAATCTGCCGCAATTTTTTGAAAAAATAGTGATTTTTGGATTCTTCTGATTTTCATTGTTAAAACATGAATCATTTGTGAAATTTTCCGATCTTCCGAATTCATAACTCGGCGGCAGATTTTTCGACTATACTTCTCTATGGCTCAAAAGTTGCGAGTTTTTGTTCCCCAAAGCTTATCAAAAAATCTCGAAAATAAAAAAAATACGTATTTGGGAAAATTGAGTTTTTGTGAAAAAATAAATAAATCAGCAAGTTTTTTTCGTGTACCTATTTTTTCTCAACAGTCCTCATAAATACCTACCTACCTGCTGAAGGCACCAAATTGATCAGAAAATTCACTCAAAAGTTACAGCTGTTTGAATATTTATGTACAATTTTTGTATTTTCAAAACAGCTGCCAAAATTGTATGAAGACTTGTATGGGTGAACCAATGACACAAAATAGCTTCATTAGTCATAGGGAAGGCCTCCACAAGTTTTGAGCCAAATAAAAAAATACAAAAAAAAATTCGGTTTTGGTAGAGAACTGCTCATTTCAAAAAAACTTTACTTATTTCATCTCGTAGATTATGCTTTACTTTTCTTACTTTTGAAAACAAATTCATAAAAATAACAGTTTTAGAGATGGATATAACTTTTTTTTAAAGAAAAGAAAAAGTTTTCAGATGATTATTGAATTCAAAACATAAATAAAACGAAGCAGAAATTGAAACTATTTTTTAGACGTCCCCGAAGAACATCTCTGCCCACCATAAACCCAATCAAAATTCAACAAAAGTGACAAAGCGAGCCATAAAGAAAAAGTCACCAGAACAAAACCCCCACCCTTCGAAGAGGAACAGTTTTGCGGTCGTCATATGCAAATTTCGCTACAAGATCGTAAAAGTCGAACCCGCATTTCTCCCATTTCACTGGCACTCTCCTTAACCCAAAACCCCTTCAACTGCAGTTCCAAGATTCAGACAAAAAGACCATAATCGTGCCATAAAAAACCGACAAAGAAGCCTTTTGCAGGACAAAAAAAAGAACACCCCTTTTATGTCCCCGTTTTGGTAGCATCAAGTTCGACGACGTCTGGTCGAGTTTAGTTGAAAATGAAATAATAACAAACATATGTTTATGATATCTCGGGGCGCCTTCGGCGGCCCCTCGCAATCTTTAAAGATTTTCCAATTCCTTCGAGCGAAATAAGATTTTTCCGGTTCAGCTGAGGCTGCCATCACCAGCATCAGCAAGCGAAAAGCAGAAAAAGGGATGAGATTTCGGATAACTTACCGAAATATGACCCATGTTGAAAGGAAACGGGAGAGAGAGTGTGGAACAAATTTCGGTTTTGAAAAGCAAGTATTATTTACGTCACAAAGCGAGGAAATGTGTTCCATTTGCAGTATTTTTGGACGGTTTATTGAGGCAACTAGCAGACATAAACACAAAGGATTTCTTGGTTCTGGGCTTGGATGTGGAGGAGGTCGAAAAAAAAGTTTTTTTTTGTCTAAATCAATTTATCAATTTATGATTTTGTCATTGTGCAGATTTGGTGCAAGACCACAATTATTATTGCAGCGAATAAAATTGCAGTGGAAAGTCCTATCAAGTACCATAAAACTATTGGTTTTAGATCACTCTTTGTAGAAACTTCAGATCTTCCGCGATTTATTCTCTTTTCCTCACAATTTTTTACCGCAAGCTTAACCTGTGGGGCATTCTGGTTTACTGTTTCCATCAAAAACTCTGTGTATATATTTAACTTCACATTTTCATAAAATTTGTAGTAAACTCTCCGGAATGCGTCCGAATCCTCATAAAACCCAATCACACGACTACTGTTAAACATGTAAGCCTTCAAATAACCCTCACCATCTCTCCACAGAGTGTACGACTCACAATTGTACATCTGACTCGAGGAAAACTCGTGCTCGACCAACCGGCTCTAGCAATGTGCGAGACCCGTCCAATGTGACACTGGGAATGTTCTCCCAGCATGCGGTACTTGATGAATCCAGCGTTGTACCACTTTGCGCGCTCCAGATATGCGAAAAAGTCTTCAAATTTTACCGGCTTGTATCGGCTTGATGGGTCGGTGTCGTTTTTGCAGCTCAAAGAAAGGCAACACTGGGGAATGAGGAGGATTGATGCAAAGAGAACGATTTTCATGATGGTTATTGGGCGAAAGTTGCTTTCAATCTGTAACATATTTAGAAAGTTTTCTACATTAAGCCACTTTGAGCAATTTTTGTTCTTTGAAAAACTTTACTTTTATTGTTTTATGTTTCTCTTGTTTCATTTTTAGCAATGCTGTGAAGTCGGGTTCGAAGTCAGAACCGTAAAAAATTGTGAAAAATACCCATCGGAAAAAGGAGTTTATTAAAACAGTGGCATATCACATACCTAAAACAAGTCAAATTGACAAACCAAAACTGTTCCTTGAAATTTACTCAAACCAAGTACACCAACGAGTAGAGCAACTTTTTGTGAACATTTCTGTTTATTTTCACTTATATTTCTCAAATGTATTTTAATCAGACGAGAACGCATTGAGCCATGCTCGTTTTCCTATTTTCAGCGTAGTTCTTTTTTTTCCAGGGCTCTTTTGGGTCTGCTTAGTGCTAGCAATTCTGATGAAATTCTAAGCGAACACTCACGAAATGTAGCATTTATAGTGAAAATTACCTGTCATCACCGGCTTACTCCAGCAGGCGCTGGTGGTGGTGTTGGAGGCAAACCTTTGTTCTTTATTTGCTTTCGCTTCTCGCTTGGTTTCGATTGGAATGGGTCGACAAAAGTCAAACGTCAAAAGATTTGGCGCGTTTGTTTTTTTTTAATGGCGCTTGCTAGTTATTTACATGTTTCGCGATTATTTGTCCAAGGAGTGACTTACTAATGTTCAAAAGAACATGTTGCCAGTGAGCGCAAGTAAAAAGATACTGATGGCGACTTTCGTTAATCAGTTAAGCTCTAATCTTGCGTGTCGATGTGTGTGCCAACAAAATGATGAGAAAAAAATAAAAGTTATGACCAAAAGTGCATTAAATTTGATCTTTTTGGCCATTTTGATATTTTTAATCAAGACTAAAATTTGAAAAGGGCGTAATATTGAATGTTTGGCCCTTTTGAAATGTTAGTCTTGATTAAAAAAATTTCAAAATATTTTTTTTCGAAAAGATCGAAAATTTCACGAATGTTTCAGGTTTTAACATTGGAAATCGGACTATCAGTTACTGAGATATTGACATTAGAAAATGGTGGGTTGTTTGAGTGAGACTTGAAAAACTTTAATTTTCAAGTTTTTTTTCTTTAAGCAGCTGTGCCTCAGCAGAAAGAGCATCCAATTGACAATTACATACACCCAACCGGCGGTCGCATGATTGTGATACATGGCGGCATGAAAGTATATCAGAATCTGCATGAAAACTGTCCTCATGCATTTTTTGCGATATAGGGGTATGACATTTTTGCCCGTTACCGACAATTATCGACATTACCGACGACAGATTGATTGTATTGCAGAAAAAAAATCTTAACAGAACGAGGATTGAACCATCAACTTCTAGCTTGCTGATCCGACACGCTACCACCGCGCCATGGACGCTTGATGAATGGTGAAGGACAGAGCGCGAACATAATGTTCTCTCTAGAGTGTTGCTCGGGGACGCACCAGCATTCTATGTGTTGGTGAGAACTGCAGATCGCTGTTGGTTTACACGCGGGCAAACATGATCTATGGGCTTGCTGCAAAATATGTAATAAAATATAACATTTTCTGCAGCAAATCAACTGTTGCAGATTTTGAGATATATTTTTCGTTTGGGTGTAGCAAATTTTCTGAACTTTTCAAAAAAATATCTTAAGGGATGGTTACTCATGGTCACTATTTTGAAAAATCGAAAAACTGCGAATATTTCGTAAAAATCTGTCACGTTCTTTTCGATTACAAATTCAATGTTACATAAGTAATTTAGGTAATTTTTTGTGTAAAATTTCATTTTTTTCCAAAAATCAATATTTTTTTCAAAAATTCATAACTTGGCGGCAGATTTGTTTTACCAAACTCCAAATTGATCAGAAAATTCATTTAAAAGTTAGGCCGTTGCAAATATTTTTCAAAGTTTATGTCGCCCCCCCCCCCTTCAATATTGGTCTGAAAAATCAGAGGGCAAAAAAAAATCCAAAAAAATCAAAATTTCCATGAAAATAGAAGTCTAATCAACTGAAAACAACCTAAAATGCATTTTTCTGCATTGATAATCATATTTAGCAGGTTTGGGCTTGTTTAAAAATGTTTTGAATTTTTATGAAATTCCAATGTACAGCAGCGCAAAAAAAAATATTTTTCGCAAATTTAAAATTTCGTCAATACTTAGATATTTTGGAAACTAATGATGGCAAAACAACTGGATAGGTGTACAATGCATTTTAAAACAATTTTTTTCATTAAAATGTGGAAACCATGGCTCGTTATTTCAATTTTTATACTTTTTATTATTTTTGCCCCCCTCGACTTTGTTCAGCGTCGAGGGACATAAACTTCAAAAAATATTTGCAACGGCCTTACAGCTGCTTAAATATTTACGTAGGTACCATTTTTGTATGGACAGCTGCCAAAATTGTATGGAGACTTGTTGCTCCTATTTTATATCAAAGAAAAAAAAGTTCAAAAACTGTTGTTTCTATAAAAATTTGATTATACAAAAATGGTATCTAAATATTATATCATCTGTATCTACATAATTTCTTATCAGTTTGTAGTAGGGGACAAAATTGTTGGTAAGCACAATTGGGAATATTGGATCGTCAGTTATCGCTCGGACGTTGATACGACAACACACGTTTCTACGAACACTTTTCAACACAATAGTCTTTTGTGTTCGGCACACGCCGTGTGTCCTTAACCTCAACTAAAGGAATTTACTGAAAAGCAAAGATGGACAAAACCCGTAAGAATACGCTGAAAATGGTTTTCGGAAACGCAGCGAAAGTTCCAGCCCACGTGGATGTGCTACGGTTCACAGCGAACGTTTTGAAGATTCCGGCCACGGATGTACACTCGATCTACCGCGACGAGAATGATCGCTGTTTTACGTTAAGTTCTTGGATGAGCCGACCTTCGTGGAATTTACCGGAAGAATAGAGGAGCAGTACCGTTTCGTGCATAGCGATGGCCAAGTGGCCGTGGTGAAACTGGAAGTGGCCAGCCGGCTGTTCAGGTACGTGAGGATTTTTAACTTGCCGCCAGAAATCGAAGAGAAAGACATTTCGGCCGTTCTGTCCCAATTTGGAACCATTCGGCAACATGTCCGGGAACGCTACCCAACGGAATACGGCTACACGGTATACAGTGGTGTGCGTGGCGTCCACATGGAGATCGCCAAGGAGATACCGCCTAACCTCTACATCGGTCACTTCAAAGCACGCTTGTACTATGAAGGTTTGAAGAATAGATGTTTCTATTGCAAACTGGAAGGACACATCAAGGTCAACTGCCCGAAGATAGCGAGCTTGAATTCTTCGACACCAGCCGGATCGTTCAGTGCCATCGTCGCAGGGGCGATCGCAGCCAACGCAACTGATCTCACACTACCAACCGACATGATCACACTGACACCACCAATACAACCGCGCGATCCCGATCGCGGAATTTCGCCGACGCCGGAAGAAGCAGGCGACGACAGCGAGATGGACGACGACGATGAAGATGAGCGAGAGGAGGAATCCGGCGCTGACGAATCGCCCGATCTCGGCGGCGACAAGCATCGTAAGCCCCGAAGTAGTTCACGCAACGTACTCGAGCAGTTGGAGAACCGATCTCGCTCTCGCAGCCTGATCCGGCCTGAAGGTACTGGGGGAAACGGGGGGTAGAATGTGAAAGAGGGGAAGGGTGGAAAGGGTGGAAAGGGGGGGAAGGGAAGGGGTCGACCACGCAAGTAGATTAAGTGATGATGGAGAAGGAGGATAGTTCGTGCGAAAAAGGAGGAGAATGGTAGTTGGTATGATCTGCAACTGTGTAAGAGAAGACGAATGTATGTGTGTGTGTGTGGGTAAAAAACGTAAAAAACAAAGAGGAGGTAAAGATGTTCAAAATATTGTGCGTACAATCCGGTTCCGATGATTTGCTTTCAATTTTATCAAACTTTTTCGAATTTCAATAGCCACTTATGCCACTAGTTCGTAATATTGCTACCGCTAATCTAAATGCTATCAATTCCGATGTGAAGAAATCACTACTTAAAGATTTTATATGGAACAACGACTTAGACATTATTTTTATTCAAGAACTATCATTTGAAAATTTTGCATTCCTGAATTCGCATACAGCAATTGTAAATATTAGCGCTAATAATAAGGGACTGGAATTCTTTTACGAAATAACTTACAATATTCTGATATAATTTTAAATGAAAACGGAAGAATATCATCCGTTTGCGTTGACTCTATTAACTTTATAAATATTTATGCACATAGTGGAAGCAACCAGAAAAAGGAAAGAGACACGTTATTTAATGAAGACATTTTGATTCATCTTGCGCATGGCAAGGAAAATGTCATAGTTGGTGATTTTAATTGTATACTTTTGGCTGAAGACATGAATGGAGCAGTTAAGAATTATTGCAAAGGACTGCAAAATTTAATCTCTGGACTAGAATTGAAAGACGTTGAACAAACCATATTGAAATCACGAGTAAACTTTACATTTTTTAGAGGTACATCCAAATCACGCTTAGACAGATTTTATGCATCGAATGAATTTATTAATCAAATATCTTGTATTAAAACGTTACCATTAAGCTTTTCTGATCACCATAGCGTACTGGTTAAACTCAATTTAAAAGACAATGCTCCTAATATTTTTATAGGTCGTGGTTTCTGGAAACTAAATTCCTTTTTTCTCAATGACAATGATATTTTGACGCAATTCACGGCAATGTACAATGGACTAAGAAATCGGAATTCTTTTATAAACTTATGCTATTGGTGGAATGAAGTAATGAAAACAAAATCAAAAAGTTTCTTCAAAAAAATTAGCTTTGAAAGTAATCAACAAACAATTCGAGAAAAAAGCTTTTACTATCGTTGTCTCAATGAACTTTTTGAAAAGCAAAAAGAAGGAGAGAATGTTTGTTCTGAAATGAAAATTGTTAAATCAAAATTAATGGAAATAGAGCAAAATAAATTAAAATTTTATCGCTATACTTTTCGAACTAGTAATTTAATTGAAAATGAGAAACTAAGTATTTATCAAATAACATCTAGAATAAAAAATTCAACGCCATCAAAGCTTATCAGTCTACGTATAAATAACAAAGTTACTTCAAAAACATCAGAACTAAAATCAATGATCTTTGACCATTTTAAGAACATTTTTTTGTAAACGAGCTGAAAGTGGATCAGATAATGATGATATTTTGGAGCATATCACAAAGACGCTGAACGATGCCGAACGGGATGCCCTTTCCAAACCAATAGAATTACAAGAACTTAAAGATGCTATTTTCAATGCTTCTAATAATTCTTCACCAGGACCCGATGGATTAAACTATGATTTATATAAGACTTTCTTTGATGTTTTAAATACAGACCTGTTGAACTTATTTAATGGTTATCTTGTAAATAACGAATACCCACCAGGACATTTCTCAGCCGGAATAATATCACTCATACCTAAAAAAGGTGATCCTCATGACCTTAACAATAGGTGACCCATAAGCATGCTTAATACAGACTATAAAATCTTTACTAAAATTCTTTGGAATAGATTACAACCCATGATGAAGAAACTGATTGGCCCTGGACAGTCAGCTGTATCTCAGAGACATCCTGTGTTAACGTTCTTAGAACATTGCGAAATGTATTGATCAAATCGAAACAGACCAAACATTTTAAAAATCTTTTACTTAGTATCGATCTGGAAAAAGCTTTTGACAGCGTGGATCATGAAGTTCTGTGGAAAATATTGAAAAAGTTTGGACTTCCTGATAGTTTTATTCGCTGCATTAGTCGTCTCTACCAAAATGCAACGTCTAAAGTTTTATTCAACGGTTTTTTTACAGATTCTTTCAAAATTGAATGCTCAGTTCGGCAAGGATGCCCGTTGAGTATGGCTCTTTTCTGTTTATACATTGAACCCTTGATTCGTATGCTTTTTGAGTCGGTTAAAGGTTGTTTGATAGGCGATTGCTTTGTAAGAGTAATAGCTTACGCAGATGACATTAGCTTACTCATTAGAAACGATCATGAGTTTGATAAGGCCCTAGAACTGATTAACTACTTTAGCATTTATGCTAAAATCAAAATCAACACCGTTAAATCTCAGTTTCTGAGATTTAACAACTGTAGTTCAGGGCCACACCAGATAAAAGAAGTTGATAATTTGAAAATTCTAGGCATAATATTCCATCGTAATTTTGACACAACAATTTCAGAAAATTATAAAGACCTAATCAACAAACTTAAATATACAATTTCACTACATCATCGTCGTAAATTAAACCTTTTTCAAAAAGCATTTATTTTAAATACATACGTCCTTTCTAAACTATGGTACATCGCTCAAATTTTTCCTCCAAATAACAAACATATAGCTGAGATAAGAAGAATATGTTTTAAGTTTCTTTGGCAAGGTTACTTTTATAGCGTTGCAAAGAATGAATTGTACCTTCCAATTTATAAAGGAGGTCTTGCATTGGAAGACGTAGAAGCAAAATGTAAAAGTTTATTTGTTAAAAATAACTTATTTTTCAAAACGAATTCTGGTTCCTCGGTTGATGAGTTTATGATTGCGCAAAATAACAACAGTGCTGTAACGAGAAATGCGCGAGAATGGATTAATCTTGCTATTGAATTAAAACCTCGAACAGTGCTGAACACGAGTAAATTATTTTATAATTATTTTATTGATCAAATGAGTATCAAGCCACGTATGCAAACAGAAATGCAAAATCTTCAATGGGACTTAATTTTTGAAAATCTTGATAAAAATTTTATATCATCTGATACAAAAACATACCTTTTCTCACTTTTAAATGAACTTATTCCAACCAGAAGTAAAATGTTTCGTCATAGAATAGCTGGAATAGATTCTCCAAACTGTACATTATGTGGTAATCTTGACACAATAACTCATCGAATTAAATCATGCGATAAATCTACTGTGATTTGGAACTGGATAAAAAACCATGTAATCGTTCGGATTAGAATAAACACCAGGGATCCTGAAGAATTGATAGCATTACAGTTTAATTCAAAAAGCTACAAAAAAAATGCGGGTCTGTGGCTGGTCTGTGAAGCAATTAGATTTAATCTAATGAATTACGGATTAGATGGCATGGGCTGCCTAGCGAAATTCAAAAAAGAAATACGCGACGCTCGATGGAATAACAAAGCAGTTTTTGCAAAGTACTTTAAAAATGTTTTGAACATCTTTTAAACTTTGAACAAACCCCACACAAAAAGAAATTAAAGATCATCCAATGATTGTACATCTAGACGATTACAAATATCGAAAAAGCACAGGATCTCGAAACTTGCTCGAAACTAGAAAAACAACAAATTGTAAACTACCGGAACTTTGTTAAATAAAACCTCTTTAAATCGGAAAAAAATATCCTTTTTTAACCTAATTTTAAAATCGAAAAATTCATTTGGATAAAAAAGACAACTTTTGAGCTACATATAACTAAGCAAGAACAAAAAATGGCAGTGTTGACAACATCTGAACATGACAAATATATTTTTGGTATATTTTGAAAACATTATCGAATGTTATTACACTTTTAGATGCAAATTTGGATCAAAAATTATTTTACAGAAATTTTAATAAATTGCTTAGTTTTCGATATCAATACTCAGGTTTATGTTTTGGTCATTCATGTCTGAAAATATTATTTTTGGAAATTTTCAAATTGTAAATTGAAAAGACCTTATCAGTAAAGCAAAGCCTTTATCAATAGTTCTTGAATTTTAATTTTGATAGTATTTTTTAAAGATCTATTAATTCCACAAATGTTTCATTATTTATATTGATAAAAGGACCAATAAATGCCAAAATATCGTTAGGGACCATCCATAAACCACGTGGACACTTTAGGGGGTTCGGCGATTGTCCATGCTCCATACAAAATTTTTTTTTTGTATGGACAATTGTCCACGAGGGGGGGGGGGGTTCGAGATTACCAAAAAAGTGTCCACGTGGTTTATGAATGGTCCCTTAATGGAAAATTAAGAGCAATATCGGTGATTACCAAAACAATCTAATTTTAGCATTTTTTAATGGCTGTAAAGGAGCTATTACACTACCGCAAACAAACAAACTCACACTTTTTCGTATTTGACAGTTTGCCAAACACGCAAACTTGTTTACGGCAAAATGTAGGCAGGCTGACGTGTGTGCAAACAAATCTAGGCAAACAAGCAAAGCAGGATAAACTGCCAAACTGTCAAAAAGTGCCAGTTTGTTTGTTTGCCGTAGTGTAATAGCTCCTTTACTCAGCAACATAAGGTCCTATATTTTAAGTTTCATTGACAAATTCACGGTTTATGTTGATTAGTTGGTAATTAAGATGTTAAAAAATCCCGTTTGTTACACTCTAATGTTAATTATGACATTGATTTCAGGCTAATTAGCTGAATGTAAGCTGAATTTGGTTCAGTTTTTGACACTGAGTTAAGTAGTGTCACAGAATTACTTACAACAAAGTTTGACTGTATTTATAATCAGACTTTTGCAGGATTGGGTCCGTAAGTTTGACAATTTTGGAAGATAGCAACAACCTAGATTGCTGTGTACCCTTAAGTTTCAAAAATCTAGCCCAATATTTGAAAAGTTTACATGAAACCTTAAAATACTCTCGGTTGTTCTCGGGACCAAAGAACCCTATATTTAATCATATTTTTATCTGATTTCTCGTACAGTTTTACATAATATATAAAAATTTAAGTGTTTCACTTACAGATTTTCAAGATAAGATTGAGTCAAAAAAAAAAAATTCTCTTTGAAAACGAATAAAAACAAATTAAATGGTTTAAAATTCTTCAGAGTGGTCAAAACTATTAAATCATGTACAAATTTTATTCAAGTAAGAGAAACTTGGACATTTTTATATGTTTTTATCTGTAATTGCATAAATCACAGCAAGTACAAAACATAAAACAAGTATTTTTTCATGAGCTCTTTGACCACCATTGTTTAACGATTTTTGACCCACTGCAGGCTCCAATGCTCTCGGTGAATTACCAGAAACATTTGGTTTTTCAATCCAAAAAGATTCAACCTTTTGACAAGCTCGTTCCGCGTCCGCAACCATCGGCGAACTTTGATTCATTTCTTCCAGCAGAAACTCCGTAAAGAAAGATGCATTCACGTATCCTTTATAGTACACTCTTTGATTAGTTTGTTGATCCTCGTGATATCCAAACAAGTATTCACTCCGAATATAGCGAGCCTTCAAGTAACCATCATCGCCCCTCCACAGACTGTGCGATCGACACGAATTCGTGTAAATGTAGTAAAATTGCAAAAATCCCACCTCACTGGTCCAGTAGGCTCGAACGGTGTACGAATCTTCGCCAATGTAACAGTTGGCATTCCATCCCAGTTCGTGGTTTAGTTCGTGTCCATAGCCGTACCATTTCAGGGGCTGCAATTTTGTGAAAAAATCTTCAAATTTGACAAACTTGAACCGTTCTTCCAGAGTGGCTTTGGTGTCGTTGGTACAGTTCAAGTCCATGCAGTGAGCAGTACACAGCATTGATAAGAAAAGTAATGTCTTCATGGTGGCCACAAGTTTTGAAATGGATTACGTTTATTGTGAGTTGCGTTTTAGACTAGGAGTTAATGCATTTGTAAGTAGAAAAAAATAACTCAAAAAACTTTTAACGGACTCATTTTAAAACCATGCATGCATGGCATAATTCTGACCATCCTTTAATGATTTATTCCAAAGACATACTGTTGAACAATTTGGAAATATTGAGCAATCTTCAATCCAAAATGTCAGGATTTCAAAATAGTAACGAACTTGTTTAGAGCTAGATGTTAATTTTATTGTCAGACTGAGAAACAAGGAAAAGTTTTTTTCTAGCAAAAGCAATCCCATATCAATAAAACAAACCAAAATTATAATTAGATTTAGTCCACACTTCTTCATCCCTAAAACAAAGCAAATAATTTGCATAAATATTAAACATCTTTTCTCAGCCGACACGTCTCACCAAACTGAAAGAAATATCTTTCCCTTCGAGGAAATCTCACCCCACAACAATCATGGAAGCTTCTTTCCGCTTGTAATTCGGCATGTTCCACCCGAATGAAGGACAGCGATTTGAATTTTTAATCCAGTTTCGTTAGTGGCAATATCTCCGCCCACCAGCCCCTCTAAATCCTAATTAAGAGTCCTTTCAAGATTCGTTCAATTAAAACAACTCGCTCAAAGTTGATTTCCGCGAGAAATGGGGTGGCAGAGGGACTCTCCTGATTGATTGTCTTTGTTTGTGAATTTGTAATTGAGATTAGTGTTGTTTTGAATTCAGCACGATGTCACGTTTCAATGGTAGAAAAAGTGTGATTTGAGTTGATTTAGATTAGGGAGGAAAAGTTCAAATAGATTTTTAAAATGATAAAAGTTGTGCGCTTTGAATATCTAACATATGTCGAAAATTCAAAAGGAATCTTTTAGATTTCATTTCAAAAATTGGAAAATTTAAAATCTTTAAATTCTTAAAATTCTTAAAATTCTTAAAATTCTTAAAATTCTTAAAATTCTTAAAATTCTTAAAATTCTTAAAATTCTTAAAATTCTTAAAATTCTTAAAATTCTTAAAATTCTTAAAATTCTTAAAATTCTTAAAATTCTTAAAATTCTTAAAATTCTTAAAATTCTTAAAATTCTTAAAATTCTAAAAATTCTTAAAATTCTTAAAATTCTTAAAATTCTTAAAATTCTTAAAATTCTTAAAATTCTTAAAATTCTTAAAATTCTTAAAATTCTTAAAATTCTTAAAATTCTTAAAATTCTTAAAATTCTTAAAATTCTTAAAATTCTTAAAATTCTTAAAATTCTTAAAATTCTTAAAATTCTTAAAATTCTTAAAATTCTTAAAATTCTTAAAATTCTTTAAATTCTTTAAATTCTTAAATTTCTTAAAATTCTTAAAATTCTTAAAATTCTTAAAATTCTCGAGAAATTTCTTAAAGTTTATAAAAGATTCTTGAAGATTCATAAAAAATCTTGAAGATTTTTAAAGATTCTTTAAGATTTTTAAAAATTCTAAAGGTTTTTTTTAAGATTTCTTAAAATTCTTTAAGATTTTTAAAGATTCAAATGATTTATTTTTTATTTTTTTTTAAAGATTCTTGAAGATTCTGAAAGATTCTGAAAGATTTTGAAAGATTCTAAGAGATGTTGAACGAATTTGGAAAGATTTTAAAAGATTCTGGAAGATGCTAAGGATTTTAAAAGATTCTGAAAGATTCTGAACGTATTTGGAAAGATTTTGAAAGATTCTGAAAGATTTTGAAAGTTTCTAAGAGATGTTGAACGAATTTTGAAAGATTTTAAAAGATTCTGGAAGATGCTAAGGATTTTAAAAGATTCTGAAAGATTCTGAACGTATTTGGAAAGATTTTGAAAGATTCTGCAAGATTCTGAATGATTTTGAAAGATTTTGAAAGATTCTGTAAGATTCTGAAAGATTCTGAACGTATTTGGAAAGGTTCTGAATGTTTCTGAAAGATTCTGAAGGATCATGAATGAATTTGGAATGATTCTGAATGATTCTGAAAGTTGCTGAAAGAATCTGAAAGATTCTGAAAGATTTTGAAAGATTCTGAATGTTTCTGAACGAATTTGGAAAAATTTGGAATGATTCTTAAAGATTCTGAACGTATTTGGAAAAATTTTGAAAGATTCTGAAAGATTTTGAAAGATTCTAAGAGATGTTGAACGAATTTGGAAAGATTTTAAAAGATTCTGGAAGATGCTAAGGATTTTAAAAGATTCTGAAAGATTCTGAACGTATTTGGAAAGATTTTGAAAGATTCTGAAAGATTTTGAAAGTTTCTAAGAGATGTTGAACGAATTTTGAAAGATTTTAAAAGATTCTGGAAGATGCTAAGGATTTTAAAAGATTCTGAAAGATTCTGAACGTATTTGGAAAGATTTTGAAAGATTCTGAAAGATTCTGAAAGATTTTGAAAGATTCTGAAAGATTTTGAAAGATTCTGAAAGATTCTGAACGTATTTGGAAAGGTTCTGAATGTTTCTGAAAGATTCTGAAGGATTATGAATGAATTTGGAATGATTCTGAATGATTCTGAAAGTTGCTGAAAGAATCTGAAAGATTCTGAAAGATTTTGAAAGATTCTGAATGTTTCTGAACGAATTTGTAAAAATTTGGAATGATTCTGAAAGATTCTGAACGTATTTGGAAAGATTTTGAAAGATTCTGAAAGATTCTGAATGATTTTGAAAGATTCTGAAAGATTTTGAAAGATTCTGAAAGATTTTGAAAGATTCTGAAAGATTTTGAAAGATTCTGAAAGATTTTGAAAGATTCTAAACGTATTTGGAAAGGTTCTAAAAGTTTCTGAAAGATTCTGAAGGATTATGAATGAATTTGGAATGATTCTGAATGATTCTGAAAGATGCTGAAAGAATCTGAAAGATTCTGAAAGATTTTGAAAGATTCTGAATGTTTCTTAACGAATTTGGAAAAATTTGGAATGATTCTGAAAGATTTTGAAAGATGCTAGGATTTTGAAAGATTCTGAAAGATGCTAAGATTTTAAAAGTTTCTGAAAGATTCTGAACGAATTTGGAAAGATTCTAAAAGATTCTGAAAGATGCTGAGGATATTAAAAGATTCTGAACGTATTTGGAAAGATTTTGAAAGATTCTGAGAGATTTTGAAAGATTCTGAAAGATTCTGAAAGATTCTGAAAGATTCTGAAAGATTCTGAAAGATTCTGAATGATTCTGAACGTATTTGGAAAGATTTTGAAAGATTCTGAAAGAATTTGAAAGATTCTGAAAGAATTTGAAAGATTCTGAAAGATTCTTAAAGATTTTGAAAGATTCTGAAAAATTTGGAAAGATTCTGAAGGATTATGAATGAATTTGGAAAGATTCTGAAAGAATCTAAAAGATTCTGAAAGATTTTGAAAGATTCTGAATGTTTCTGAAAGAATTTGGAAAAATTCGGAAAGATTCTGAAAGATTATGAAAGATGCAAAAAGATTCAGAAAGTTTTTGAAGGATTTCGAAAGATTCTGAAATTTTTTGGAAGATTCTGAAAGATTCTGAACAAATTTGGAAAGATTCTTGAAGATTCTTTAGATTTTTTTTATTCTTCTGACTTCTTTTGATTTTTTAAATTGTCAGTGTTACTATAATGATTTAAAAAAAATATCATTTATTCGAAATAAGCCTCACAGGTAAAATTCTTTCCTGCCTTGCCACTCCAAACCCTCTTCCGGAAACGGCTTACCATCACATTTCCTGCCCACCCGTCATCGATTTGACTTGCCATCTGAATATGAAAAAGCTTCGATTTCAACCCACTTCTCGAGTACAAAAAAAAAAAGCTCAAGTGAAAAAAAAACCCTTTCAAGAGATTTCCTCCGATCATTCCGAAAATTTCCCCTCCCCCCAAACCACACAAATCACAATATTTGTGCCAAATAAGAGCCACCATTCATTGGGAGGGCTGAAATCCCAGCTGTCATGACACGTCTCGGGCGCCACGTGCAAATAGCCCGACTTCCCGAGAAAGGCTCAGCAGGAAGCAGGTGAGATGGAAAACTTTTCAAAATATCCTGCTCCACAGAAGGTTGGAGGTTGGAGCCGCATGAATCTTGAATGAGTTCTTTCCCGACCCGGGATGATGTGTGAAGAGCAGAGATCGCTCGCGAGCGCACCAGAATCTCAGGGAAAATGCAATGAAATATTCATCGAGAGATCAGGTGAGAAAATGGTGGAGGGGAGAGGGGGGGAATTTCCCACAGAATTTGCACCGGGATTGTGTGGGAAACCCTTTCGTTGGTTATGATTTGGGCGGAAAGCAAACTCGGATATGGATATTGAGAGGAACACGATTATTGTCTGCAAATTTGCGGTTCGCTTGGTTTGATGTGGTTTGATGGTTGGCATGTGCTTGACGGGTACCGTTGAGATGAGGGAGAATAGCTTCCGTCAAAATTGAGATGAATTTGAAACAGCTTTAGAGGTAGTTTGAGATTTTTAATTAAAACTAGGTCAAATCAATTTAGCACAATTTATTTGAAATAGCAATCATAACATTCAATAAAACGAACAAAATTGCAAGTCTTCCAAAATTAAATCTACTCGAACTATTTAAACGCTGTTCCAGCAAATCCAATTCCACTGCCGACACGTTGAAACATTCGCGAAAATTGTTTACAGTGCGGTTCAAAATGTCACCTGCCATCAAATCCTGCAAGAAAAACTCCTGAAACTGCATTTTAGGCGTGTAGTATTTGTAGTAAACCCGTCTGTTCGATTTCTGGTCAAGGTAGAGCCCGAATGTGTAGTAAACCGTGACTTCACTCCTTATCCCTCTAGCATGTAAATATCCCTCATTATCCTTTGTAAAGGAAAACTTGTCGCAAACCGCTCTCATCGGCACAAACATCGTTAGGAACTTTGAGTTTTGCGAAAGTTCAAACCTCACAATGTTGGTTAAATCGTCTGTGCGACAAGCAAAGTTGCGATCGAATCTTAGGTAGCGTGTATCGTTGAAGCGGTAAAATTTGCGCGACTCAATTCCTTGGAAAAAATCTTCAAATTTAAATTTTTCATGGCTAACTTTGGCCGATGCTTTGGTAACGTTGCACCCAAACGAATGTGATTTTGAAAATTTTGGTAGAAACAGCAAACAGGCCGCGAGGGTAAACAGTGCTTTCATGGTGAATTCTCGAGCTCAACTGAACTTGCAAGGGGACCAGTTCGAAGACATATAACCATTCTAGTAATTACTTTGTGTAGTAATCTAGTTTATCAAACTTAATCTAAAGACTTTGATCACATTATAATTGTAACTTTTTCTGTGACTTTGAAAATGAAGCAATTTTGATTTCTGAACCATTATTTCTTGAATTGAAGCTATGATTAAGCAATTCAAACCAATATTAAAACACGTTTTAAGTGGAAATTCTACGGTAAGTCTGAAGAACTGCGCAAATGTTTTATCGAAACTTATGATTTTATATTTTTATATTTAGATGAACATTGTTATGCATTCTTTATCTGAAACGAAACCAATTGAGCAATTCTCTGAGCTCTTTGCCATTCGATTTATTTTGTATTTTATTAATCCAGCTGAAACTTTTTCAGTGCCTTTGGTATGCCTAAAGAAGCAATTTTGCATCATTAGTTTGTCCATATAATTTTCCATACAAATTTAGCAGGTGTTCATACAAAAATGATAAATGAAAATTCAAAACTCTGTTTCTTTTGAATGGTTTTTTTTATCGATTTGGTGTCTTCGGCAAAGTTGTAGGATAAGGACTATATTGAAATTTTTTTTTAGTTAGTTTTAATTTTGCTTTTTGTCACTAAAACTTGATTTCAAAAAAACATTATTTTTATATTTTTTCTAATTTTTTGATATGTTTCAAGATGCATTAAATGCTAACTTTTCAGAAATTTCAAAATTTTTGCAAAAAATCTTTGACTGAGTTATGAATTTTTTAATCAATACTAACTCCTCCAAAAATCAAAATTTCGGTCGCAAAAAATAGTTGAGTGAAATTTTGATAAAGTGCACCGTTTTCAAGTTAAAGCAATTTTTTTGGTAACATTTTTGAAAACAGTCGCAGTTATTCATTTTTTTTAAAGTGCCCATCAAGATTTTTAACGATAAAATTATCGAAGTTCGATAACGATAGTTATGATTCTAGTCGGGACGATAATCTATCGTTATTCCGATAATTATATCGGCGATAATTTTATTGACGATTAAGGACGATAACTTATTTTTTTTTTTTAAATTGACTTAAACCTTAAAAAATATATTGAATTTTCAAACGTTCTCTTATTAAATATTTTATAGATGAAATAAGAAGTTTCAAAGTACTAAAAAAACAAAAAAACATCGTATTTTTTTAAAGTACTCTAATTTTTTTAATTTGCAATATGGGTATCAAACGATTCAAAATTTTGCATGCATGTTCACTGTTTTAGAGATTTTTGAATGAAATACTCAAATTTTCACAAAGGACAGTATTTTTTCGAAAATACTCATTTTTTTATAATTCGCAAAAGATCAGTTCTCTACGAAATCAGTCTTTTTTTTATTATTTTTAATTTTTGTATTTTTTAACCCGGCTGAAACTTTTTTGGTGCCTTCGGTATGCCCAAAGAAGCCATTTTGCGTCATTAGTTTGTCCATATAATTTTCCATACATATTTGGCGGCTGTCCATACAGAAATGATGTATGAAAATTCAAAAATCTGTATCTTTTGAAGGAATTTTTTGATCGATTTGGTGTCTTCGGCAAAGTTGTAGGTATGGATACGGACTACACTGGAAAAAAATAATACACGGTAAAAAAAATTGGTTATTTTTTTTATTTAACTTTTTATCACTAAAACTTGATGTGCAAAAAAACACTATTTTTATTTTTTTATTTTTTGATATGTTTTAGAGGACATAAAATGCCAACTTTTCAGAAATTTCCAGGTTGTGCAAAAAATCATTGACCGAGTTATGATTTTTTAAATCAATACTGATTTTTTTAAAAAATTTAAATATTGGTCGCAAAAATTTTTCAACTTCATTTTTCGATGTAAAATCAAATTTGCAATCAAAAGTACTTTACTGAAATTTTGATAAAGTGCACCGTTTTCAAGTAATAGCCATTTTTAGGTAACTTTTTTGAAAATAGTCGAAGTTTTTCATTTTTTTAAATTAGTGCACATGTTTGTCCACTCTTGACAAAAATATTTTTGAAAATCTGAGAAAATTCTCTATATTTTGCTTATTCAGACTTTGTTGATACGACCTTTAGTTGCTGAGATATGCAATGCAAAGGTTTAAAAACAGGAAAATTCATGTTTTCTAAGTCTCACCCAAACAGCCCACCATTTTTTAATGTCGATATCTCAGCAACGAATGGCCCGATTTTCAATGATAAAATATCAAATATTTGAGAATTTTTCCAATCTTTTCGAAAACAATATTTTAAAAATTTTCAAATCAATACTAACATTTTAAAAGGGCGTAATTTTGAATGTTTGGTCGTATCAAAAAAGTTCAAGAAAGCAAAATATAGAGAACTTTCTCAGCTTTTCAAAAATATTTTTATCTAAAATGGGCAAACTTGTGCACTAATTTAAAAAAATGAAAAACTTCGACTATTTTCAAAAAAGTCAACTAAATATGGATTTATCTTGAAAACGGTGCACTTTATCAAAATTTCAGTTAAGTACTTTTTGATTGCAAATTTGATTTTACATCAAAAAATGAAGTTGAAAAATTTTTGCGACCAAAATTTCGCTTTTTTTGAAAAAAATAGTAGTGATTAAAAAATTCATAATTCGGTCAATGATTTTTTACACAACCAGGAAATTTCTGAAAAGTTGGCATTTTATGTCCTCTAAAACATATAAAAAAATTAAAAAAAATAAAAATAGTGTTTTTTTGCAATCAAGTTTTAGTGATAAAAAGTTAAAAAAAAATCACCAATTTTTTTTCCAGTGTATTCCGTATTCATACCTACAACTTTGCCGAAGACACCAAATCGATCAAAAAATTCCTTCAAAAGATACAGATTTTTGAATTTTCATACATCATTTTTGTATGGCCAGCTGCCAATTTTGTATGGAAAATTATATGGACAAACTAATGATGCAAAATGGCTTCTTTGGGCACACCGAAGGCACCAAAAAGTTTCAGTCGGATTAAAAAATACAAAAAAAAAATCGAATGACCGAAATCCTAGAGAACTGCTCAATATGGATATCAAAAGATTCGAAATTTTGCATGTTTTTAAACTGTTTAAGAGTTATTTAAATGAAATACTCAAATTTTCAAAAAATACCGCATTTTCTCGAAAAAAACTCATTTTTTAGTGATTTGCAATAATAGTATCAAACGATTTGAAATGTTAAATGTATTAATATTATTTAAGAGATATCTGAATGAAAATAACGAAAACGCTACAATTTTTATGATTCGCAAAACGGTAATCAAACGATTAAATATTTTGCATGTATGTTAACTATTTAGAGTTTTTTGAATAAAAATTTAAGTAAAATTTCGCTTGGTTTGATGCCCAAATGCAAATCATGAAAATTTGAGTACTTTAAAAACGTACTTTAATACTTTAATAACTCTGAAACAGTGAAAATACAATCAAATCGATGCCTCTGTGCTCTGATGTACTAACTGACTTTTGGGCCAAAATGAGTTAATGATGACATCTTCTAGCTAATTAAATTCCCTACAAAACGCTTCTAAGAGATCTAAAAAATTCGTTTCCTACGCGGAGATATCGCCCTGCAACCATTTGTACTAACTGACATTTTCGAACGCATCATGGATGTGCTCTCTTATTTTTCATCATGGCTTGACCTTTTGAAAACACGCAAATCCATAAAAATACGATTATACTATAATATTATGGTAAATTGCCAGGTGTCCTTACTAGTTTGAGCAATATTATGGAGCACTATTTTGAAGGCAATTAGCACAAGTGTGCACATTTGGATACTTGAAGAAGTTGTAAGTTAGACGAAGTGTGTCAAATAATTATTTAGTGGCAGAGTTTTATTTTAATTGGATGACCCCTGAGTTAAGCTAAGTGTGACATTGGTAGGTGAATGTTATTGTTACGTAGTTTTTGGATTGGACGACCCCTGCAGTTGTTCTAAGTGTGCACAACGACTTAAAAATGTTTTAAATTGGATATTTGGGTTAGGTTTAGTGTGATAATGGTGAATGGATGATGTTGTTACGTAGTTTTTTTTATTGGACGACCCCTGCAGTTGTGCTAAGTGTGCACAACGATTCAAAAAATGTTTTAAATTGGATATTTCGGATAGGCTAAGTGTAAGATCAGTTGGTGGGTGATGTTGTTACGTAGTTTTTTTTGGATTGGATGACCCCTGCAATTGTGCTAAGTGTGCACAACGACTTAAAAATGTTTTAAATTGGATATTTGGGTTAGGCTAAGTGTGATATTGGTGAATGGATGATGTTGTTACGTAGTTTTTTTTATTGGATGACCCCTGCAGTTGTGCTAAGTGTGCACAACGATTCAAAAAATGTTTTAAATTGGATATTTCGGATAGGCTAAGTGTAAGATCAGTTAGTGGGTGATGTTGTTACGTAGTTTTTTTGGATTGGATGACCCCTGCAATTGTGCTAAGTGTGCACAACGACTTAAAAATGTTTTAAATTGGATATTTGGGTTAGGCTAAGTGTGATATTGGTGAATGGATGATGTTGTTACGTAGTTTTTTTTATTGGATGACCCCTGCAGTTGTGCTAAGTGTGCACAACGATTCAAAAAATGTTTTAAATTGGATATTTCGGATAGGCTAAGTGTAAGATCAGTTAGTGGGTGATGTTGTTACGTAGTTTTTTTGGATTGATGACCCTGCAATTGTGCTAAGTGTGCACAACGACTTAAAAATGTTTTAAATTGGATATTTGGGTTAGGTTTAGTGTGATATTGGTGAATGGATGATGTTGTTACGTAGTTTTTTTTATTGGACGACCCCTGCAGTTGTGCTAAGTGTACACAACGATTCAAAAATGTTTTAAATTGGATATTTCGGATAGGCTAAGTGTAAGATCAGTTGGTGGGTGATGTTGTTACGTAGTTTTTTTGGATTGATGACCCTGCAATTGTGCTAAGTGTGCACAACGACTTAAAAATGTTTTAAATTGGATATTTGGGTTAGGCTAAGTGTGATATTGGTGAATGGATGATGTTGTTACGTAGTTTTTTTTATTGATGACCCCTGCAGTTGTGCTAAGTGTGCACAACGATTCAAAAATGTTTTAAATTGGATATTTCGGATAGGCTAAGTGTAAGATCAGTTAGTGGGTGATGTTGTTACGTAGTTTTTTTGGATTGGATGACCCCTGCAATTGTGCTAAGTGTGCACAACGACTTAAAAATGTTTTAAATTGGATATTTGGGTTAGGCTAAGTGTGATATTGGTGAATGGATGATGTTGTTACGTAGTTTTTTTTATTGGATGACCCCTGCAATTGTGCTAAGTGTGCACAACGACTTAAAAATGTTTTAAATTGGATATTTGGGTTAGGTTTAGTGTGATATTGGTGAATGGATGATGTTGTTACGTAGTTTTTTTTATTGGACGACCCCTGCAGTTGTGCTAAGTGTGCACAACGATTCAAAAAATGTTTTAAATTGGATATTTCGGATAGGCTAAGTGTAAGATCAGTTGGTGGGTGATGTTGTTACGTAGTTTTTTTTTGGATTGGATGACCCCTGCAATTGTGCTAAGTGTGCACAACGACTTAAAAATGTTTTAAATTGGATATTTGGGTTAGGCTAAGTGTGATATTGGTGAATGGATGATGTTGTTACGTAGTTTTTTTTATTGGATGACCCCTGCAGTTGTGCTAAGTGTGCACAACGATTCAAAAAATGTTTTAAATTGGATATTTCGGATAGGCTAAGTGTAAGATCAGTTGGTGGGTGATGTTGTTACGTAGTTTTTTTTTGGATTGGATGACCCCTGCAATTGTGCTAAGTGTGCACAACGACTTAAAAATGTTTTAAATTGGATATTTGGGTTAGGCTAAGTGTGATATTGGTGAATGGATGATGTTGTTACGTAGTTTTTTTTATTGGATGACCCCTGCAGTTGTGCTAAGTGTGCACAACGATTCAAAAAATGTTTTAAATTGGATATTTCGGATAGGCTAAGTGTAAGATCAGTTAGTGGGTGATGTTGTTACGTAGTTTTTTTGGATTGGATGACCCCTGCAATTGTGCTAAGTGTGCACAACGACTTAAAAATGGTTTAAATTGGATATTTGGGTTAGGCTAAGTGTGATATTGGTGAATGGATGATGTTGTTACTTAGTTTTTTTTAATGGACGACCCCTGAACTGCCGTTTTACGGCGATATGATGTATACGCCATTTTGGACATTTTCAATTTTATTGTACAGTCTGATAAAGAATCTTAAAAGCTACCTCCTGACGAAAGAATTTTGCAAAAAACTGCTCTGGGGCCCATTTTATTAAGCAAACAAACAATGATGTATACGCCAATTTTACTCATCATGATGTATGTATACATTGAGAATTGATAGAAGTCAAATAAAATACTGTTTGAATGTTGATTTGAGGTTTTGGGACCAAATCAAGACTGGGCAATATTTTATTACATTATTTCGATTTAATTCTTAAGGGGACGTCCATTAGGCGTCATCCATAAAGTACGTCACGTTCTGAGGGAAGAGGGGGGTTTTTGAAAAAGCGTGACGTTGCGTGTTAAAAGCATAGGGAAATCGTGACAAAGGGGGGTGGAGTAAATTTTTGCTGATTTTAATGTGACGTACTTATTGGATGACACCTTATCCACATCCACCTAGACACTTTTTGAAAACTCTAGACCCACCCACCTCCCTTGCTGACAATTGTTCATGCAAAAAATGTGTTTATGGGGCATAGACAATCGCTAAGGGAGCGTTCTTTTATTACGTAACGCAAAAAATCGGATCTTTAAACGCCCCCTCGTTACAAAATATCGATACAAATTTTAAAAATTTTGTATGGAGCGTAACACGGCCTCCGACCCCCCCTCCCCCCAACTACGTTACGTAATAAAAGAACGCTCCCTAATACCTTCCCCCCCTTTAAAGTATCCCCGTGGACAATGCATTACGGGATCCACTCAGCTATCAAAATAGCTGGCACAAAAAATAAAGCCAGCTTTGATCGCTTTGATCGAGCAATGTATACATACATCATTGGGCAGGAAAAGTAGTGATTTTTTATTGCTATTTTTTCGGCCAAATGATGTTTGTGGTTTAAAATCGTAGAGAATAGGAAAAAACACGAAATTTTGTAGGGGCCACATTTTTATTGTACTTTTTAACAGTTTCTACAGAGCAGACCTCAAATTAGTCATTTTAAATTGAAAAAATGAACTAAAACAGAAAATCGTGTCTACAGCAAAATCACCTCAATGGCGTATACATCATATCGCCGTAAAACGGCAGTGAAGTAGTGCTAAGTGGGTTAGGCTGAGACCTATAATCAGGTTTCAGTGGTAGATTACTCAGACAGAAAAAAAGGCTGAGTGTGAGACTGGTTAGTGGATGATGTTGTTACGTAGTTTTTTAGATTGGACGACCTCTGCAGTTGTGCTAACTGTGCACAACGACTTAAAAAATGTTTTAATTGCGATGTTTTACGGTGTAACGAATGTCACGGTGTCAAGAATGCTACAATGCAACGAATGTTGCGGTATAACAATTTTACGGTGTAACCATACTACGGTGTATTTATACTGCGGTGTAACGAATGTTATGGTGTATCGAATGTTACGGTGTATCGAATGTTACGGCGTAACGAATGTTACGGTGTAACGAATGTTACGGTGTAACGAATGTTACGGTGTAAAGAATGTTGCGGTGTAACGAATGTTACGGTATAACGAATGTTACGGTGTAACGAATGTTACGGTGTAACGAATGTTACGGTGTAACGAATGTTACGGTGTAACGAATTTTACAGTGAATTGTATGTTGCGGTGTAACGAATGTTACGGTGTAACGAATTTTACGATGTAACGAAAGATGCGGTGTAACGATTGTTATGGTGTTATCATACTACGGTATAACTAATGTTACGGTGAAATGAATGTGACGGTGTAACGAATTTTACGATGTAACGAATGATGCGGTGTAACGAATGTTACGGTGTAACGAATGTTACGGTGTATCGAATGTTACGGTGTAACGAATGTTACGGTGTAACGAATGTTACGGTGTATCGAATGTTACGGTGTAAGGAATTTTACGGTGCAACGAAAGTTACGGTGTAATGAATTTTACGGTGAAACGTATGTTGCGGTGTAACGAATGTTACGGTGTAACGAATGTTACGATGTAACGGATGATGCGGTGTAACGAGTGTTACGGCGTAACGAATGTTACGGTGAAATGAATATTACGGTGTAACGATTGTTACGGTGTAACAAATGTTACGGTGTAACGAATGTTACGGTGTAACGAATGATGCGATGTAACGAATGTTACGGTGAAATGAATGTTACGGTGAAATGCATGTTACGGTATAACGAATGTTACGGTGTAACGAATGTTACGGTGTAACGAAAGTTGCGGTGTAACGAATGTTACGGTGTAACGAATGTTACGGCGTAACGAATGTTACGGTGTAACGAATGTTACGGTGTAACGAATGATGCGGTGTAAAGAATGTTACGGTATATCCATACTACGGTGTAACGAATGTTACGGTGTAACGAATGTTGCGATGTAACGAATGGTTCATGGTTCACTGAACCAGGATTGAATCACAAAGGGAGGTTTAAGCCGAACCAATAGGTGAACCTAGCCTAACCGGTTCATTTGAGAACTCTTGTTGTGCACACTTAGCACAATTGCAGGGGTCGTCCAAATAAAAAAACAAAAAAACAACAACATACACTAACCAATGGCACACTTAACCTAACCCAAATATCCAACTCAAACACCCTTCAAGAAGTTGTGCACATTTAGCACAACTGCAGGGATCGTCCAATCCAAAAAAACTACGTAACAACAACATCCACTAATTAATTGCACACTTAACCTAACCCAAATATCCAACTCAAACACCCTTCAAGAAGTTCTGCACATTTAGCACAACTGCAGGGATCGTCCAATCCAAAAAAAACTACGTAACAACAACATCCACTAATTAATTGCACACTTAACCAAACCCAAATATCCAACTCAAACACCCTTCAAGAAGTTGTGCACATTTAGCACAACTGCAGGGATCGTCCAATCCAAAAAAAACTACGTAACAACAACATCCACTAATTAATTGCACACTTAACCAAACCCAAATATCCAACTCAAACACCCTTCAAGAAGTTGTGCACATTTAGCACAACTGCAGGGATCGTCCAATCCAAAAAAAACTACGTAACAACAACATCCACTAATTAATTGCACACTTAACCTAACCCAAATATCCAACTCAAACACCCTTCAAGAAGTTCTGCACACTTAGCACAACTACAGGGATCGTCCAAACCAAAAAAACACGTAACAACTTCATTCACGTAGTTGTGCACACTTAGCACAACTGTAGGGGTCGTCCATGTTCAAAGACTAAGTTTTGATTTTTTTTTTTTTGAGCACTTTTGTTCTATTCGATACAAACTAAGAATTCATTGCAAGAGACACACTTGCTCTAACTGCAATCTACCATAACAATTATATGGTTTGTGTCCTGGATATCTTGTATTTCTGAAAAGGTCGTATGACATGATGGAAATAAAATAAACTGGCTCAAAGTTTTTACAAAATCATTTTCTTCTGTTTGTAAGCGTAGAACTATTCGGTTTTCGTCATAGTTGATCTTATTGAAGCTATTTCATGGATTATCATACTTATATTCATGAAACCTCACACTTCACTGAGTTTTTCTTCATAAAATTCAAGTTTTAACGGTAGTTGCTCTCAAAAACTACAATTTTCACAATAAATGTAATGATAAACAAGTCTATTAAAAAAGTATTGTGGAGAAAAATGTTCCTTAACTAACAACAATTCAAAGTTAATACGCAAAAACCATTGAAACAACAAATAACTACTATTTTTACAATAAAATGACTCTGCGCACTTTTGTACCAAGTGCCACGTTGGAAGTATACACGACTCTGCCATCGAAGAAGCATTTTAGCTCAACTGCAAAATTCGCCCTGTGCACGTTTGTGCTAACTCGTACAAATCACTGTTCAAGACACACTTGTGCTAATTGCAAGCATGATTTTTTTTCGGAATTTCTCTGCCAAATTTTTTTTTGCATTTCAAAAGTTTTCATATTTTACCATATCTTTAAGTTATGTCAGGAGCACACTTTAAAATTATTAGGACAATTGTTTGTCGAATAGTTTCCCAGAAACAGTTATTCAAAGTTAAAAAATCGATTTTCTCGTAACCACCAAAATGTCAGTTAGTATAAGAGAGCACACAAGCATCGAAATATTGGAATCGTTTGAAACCCATGTTGCGAATTTTAAAATTTGAATGTTTTTGAGAAAACACGGTATTTTGCGAAAATTTAAGTATTTCATTAAAAAAACTCTAAAACAGAGATGCATGCAAAATTTCGAACCGTCTGATACCCATTTTGTGAGCTATGAAAATTTGAGTATTTCTGAGAAAATAAATTGGTCGCAACAATTTTTCAACTTTATTTTTCGATGAAAAATCTAATTTGCAACCAAAAAATATTTTGGCGGAATTTTGATAAAGTGCACAGTTTTCAAGTTTGAAAATGGTCTCAGTTATTAATTTGTTTAAAATGAGTGCCCATGTTTGTCCACTTAAAAAAAAAACATTATTGAAAAGCTGAGAAAAATTTCTATATTTTGCTTTTTTTAACTTTGTTGATACGACTCTTAGTTGCTGAGATATTGCCATGTAAAGTTTTAAAAACAGGAAAATTCTAGATTAAATTTTCAAAACAGTCTATCCGTCATGGATTACCTTATCAGATAGGACCATTTGAAAATTTAATTTAGAATTGATATTTTCTAAGTCTCACAGAAACAACCCACTGAATACTGAATACTGAATTCACTGACATCTACATTTTTCAACAGACCTGATTCAATATTCAAACAATTAGTTTTTCATTTTCAAATAAATCAAAGAATTGGAGTACTTGAAGCAACCGACGATCTTTCGAATAAAAAGTTTTAAAATCTCAAAAATAACTTTTGCTTAATTACACCCAGAACTGGGCATCGGCATACGAGAGGATAAAGAGCACGATTCGGTAGTAAAATGGTACTGTGTGCGGACGGAGAGGATAAATCCCGAAATTACCGAGAGTACTTTACTCATGGTTCATTTTCCAAAAAAGTTCATCTATCAAAAAAAAAGTACCGGTACTGAGACTCGAGCCCAAGACCTTCGGCATATTGAACCGTGCCTTTGCCGTATGGGCCACCATGGTTCGGTGTCTAAGTGGCGGTCGTTTGTCCATATAAGCCACTCAAAGGATGAACTGTTCCAATGAACGAATGAACACGCGAGAGGACTATACTCTCGCAATATAGCACTTTCCTCACGTTTCTTTTCGTGAGGACTATCCCCTCGTTCTTTAACTTTGGGTGTAGATTTCATTAGATCATCTGAACAAAAATGTAAACAAAACAAACCAAATAAATCACCAAAACCTCAAAACACAAGAATGCTGACGAGAAAAAAATTACCATCTGAAAGTGGCATTTAGTCACTGCTTTAGACACTTCAGAAGTGTTCATTATTCGACTGTGGCTGATAGTCTGTAATTCTCCTCTGAGCTCCAGTCCAAGTGGCTCATCTTTTGATTCGGCAGCCTTCCCAGTTGCTGAAGACCCCGTGAGCTCATCAGCCCACAGTCTTTATACCGTCCACAAAAGGGTGGAATTTCAATCAATTCTTATGCAAATTTTCCTCCCCCTGTGCAAAGCCGACAGCCGGCGGTGAAGTATTTTTGGCACGTATCGGACACTCCAAATGACCATATTACCGATGGCAGGCACGTACTTAGTGGACACACTCACACATTTCGCCACATCGGTGCTAGGGTCTTTCGGCTCTTTCTCTAGGTTGTATTATTGAGCCCCCCCTGGGATTTCAAGTGCTAGTTTTGTGCGGACGAGACCTTCAATTGGTTGTAGCTCGGGTTGAAACGTGGCTTTTTGTCACTGGGTTGTGACGTGAGGATGGTCACATTTGATGTTGCGTAATTTTTTAGGTTGAGTAATTTTTGACCTCTTAAAAAAACTTCAAAAAAGTATACAGGTTTTCGAAAGGATCTAAAACCAATTTGCGTCAAATTTATTTGCAGACGTTTCCAACTGTTTACCAAACCAGTGAAGCAAATTTCCTATGGTTCAACCAGAATAAAAAAAACCCTTTGAAAGTGACACACGAAGTGCAAAAATCAACAGTCAGTTTCTCTGCACATTTGTGTACTAAACATGAGGTTTCGCCCCCCTCCCTCAAATCAACTCAAAAAGTTCAGCAAGAAAGAAGGTGTTTGTGGGGGTGGTTTTGGACCGAGCATTAGCTCGGCAATTTGCGACTTCTTGTCACACTTTTGTGGTGATCTCGGCCAGAGTCAACATGTGCTGTGCACTGGAAAAAGATCTAAATAATTTTTCTGGTGATGAAGAAACCCCTGGGTCCAAACGGAAAGGTTGGGCTAGGCAATTTGTGGGTGTGTGAGAAAAAAAAAGCCAACCGAAACCTCTGATGTCTGATTAGCATAACCACAGTTCAGCAAGGAGGGCAGCATAATGTAGCCAATGTTTGCCCAGAGTTGGATGGTGGTTGTGGAGCTTGAAGTCATTTTTGCATTAGTTTCGCTAGGTGTGTGGATTGAGCAATGCTAGCGGTCGAGAAGATGATGACGTCCGTGGAGGCATTCGAGCTGGAAAATGTGATTTTCCGAGGTAAAATTGACTTGAAATTGTGGGAAGATGAAATAGTATTTACTTGTACTCATTTTTAGAAATCATGAACTCTCGATAAAAAAATAATGTTGCAAGCATGACCAGCATGACAAAGAACATTGGAATCGAAGAACATTAGGATAGGTCAGTGGTCACTATGATACTATAATAATTTTCTTTTCTGTGTAGTATAATGAAGAAATGTAAAATTAGGAACGCAAAAAGTAACTTTTTCAAAACTTTTTTTTTGTAAAATCGCGATATCTCGTTATGTTTATGTTTATGTATTAAATATTTTGTAATTGTCTGCTCTACAACTTTGTAGAACATTGTTACACTCTAAAAAATATTCCTACAAAGTTAGAAAAAACACAAAATTATAAAATGAAAATTCAATGTAGATTCGAAAAGTACATTAAATTTCCCATAAAATGACATGTTCCAAAAAAATTTACAGTCGAGTAAAGAAAATGGGACAGTTTTCAAAACTTTTTCAGTGTTTCTTTCGATGAAAACTACGTTTTTTTATTCGGGCGTCTAATTTTACATAAAAGTCCCTTTGGCACCAAATTTCTATCTCATCAACGTTTAAGGCTACACATTATTTAAAAACACCTCTTTTCTCACATATTCAAAAATAAAAGGGGTCGTACCGCCCCTCCGTCACGAGATATCAAAAAACGAATTCGTGATCAGGGACAAAAGTTACCCTTTAGGACAAAGTTTCACGCAAATCGAAGAGGGGTCGAGGCAACTGCTGTGTGAGTTGTCGGAGAATTACCCTATTGTATGCTGGAACAATAACAAACAACAAAAATATCGAAAAACGTAAAATCAAAAACTTACAAAAAATGCTTTAAAACTATTTTGGGGCCATCCATAAACCACGTGGACACTTTAGGGGGTATGGCGATTGTCCACGATCCATACAAAAAGTTTTTTGTATAGGCAATTGTCCACGAGGGGGAGGGGAGGTATCAGATTCCCAAAAAAGTGTCCACGTGGTTTATGGATGGTCCCTTTTCAAAATTTCAAAAAACATCCAAAAAATAAAACAAAAAACAGAAATTATGACAATGATCATGTTGAACTGCAAAAAAATAACAGATTTTTAAAAATAAATCTTTTTGAAATATGTTTAAGAACTGATCAAAATGTTTGTGATTCATATGAAAACATGAAAGATTGATAAGAAAGTATCCGAAAATAATTTATTTCAGGCAAACACGTAAAAGACTTTGAATTTCTTTCACATGTTCATTCCCCCCAGTAAATTTCAAAATAAAATACAATTGATTTAAAAGATAACTAATTGTATTTCAGAAATTTAAATTCAATTTCGTATTATTTAAATTAAAATATAATATGAAATGTGTTCTTTTAATTAGATATTTGTCAATGAGCTTTGGAAACCGACTGAGTCAAGTTAATTAAATTGGTCATTATAGACTAACATTTCAAAAGAGCCAAACATTCAATATTACGCCCTTTTAAAATAATAGTCTTGATTTGAAAATTTTGAAAATATTTTTTTCGAAAAGATCGAAAAATTTCTCAAATATTTTATATTTTAACATTGAAAATCGGACCATTAGTTGCTGAGATATCGACATTGAAAAATGGTGGGTTGTTTGGGTAAGACTTAGAAAACATAAATTTTCCTGTTTTTAAACCTTTGCATTGCAATATCTCAGCAACTTAAGGTCGTATCAACAAAGTCCGCATATGCAAAATATAGAGAATTTTATCGGCTTTTCAAAAATATTTTTTTCAAAAGTGGGCAAACATGTGCACTTATTTAAAAAAATGAAAAACTTTGACTATTTTCAAAAAAGTCACTTAAATATGGATTTAACTTAAAAATGGTGCACTTTATCAAAATTTCAGTTAATGTACTTTTTGATTGCAAATTTAATTTTACATCAAAAAATGAAGTTGAAAAATTTTTGCGACCAAAATTTCTATTTTTTGAAAAAATCAGTATTGATTAAAAAAATCATAACTCGGTCAATGATTTTTTGCACAACCTGGAAATTTCTGAAAAGTTGGCATTTTATGTCCTCTAAAACATATCAAAAAATGAAAAAAAAATAAAAATAGTGTTTTTTTGCAAATCAAGTTTTAGTTATAAAAAAATCACCATTTTTTCCGTGTATTATTTTTTTACAGTGTAGTCCGTATCCATACCTACAACTTTTCCGAAGACATCAAATCGATCAAAAAATTCCTTCAAAAGATACAGATTTTTGAATTTTCATACATCATTTTTGTATGGACAGCCGCCAAATTTGTATGGAAAATTATATGGACAAACTAATGATGCAAAATGGCTTCTTTGAGCATACCGAAGGCACCAAAAAAGTTTCAGTCGGATAAAAAAATACAAAAATTAAAATTGAGGAAAAAAAGACTTATTTCGTAGAGAATTGCTCTATTATCCTTTGCTTTATTAGTTAGGGAAAAAGGTTGCTGACATTTGTATGCCCTAAAGCCACATTCTTTTACATAATAATCTGGTGGATACTTTGAGCACCTGTTAATCGACTTGTTGGCCAGAAATGGAACTTCACGACTTCTCACAAATTGAAACATTTTCAAAATCGTGCGTACAAAATCCTTCGCTGACAGGTGAACACAGCAAAGGCATAAGGTTGAGCCCACCTTCCTTGAGAAAGCAATGAGCCAATGAATCCAATTAAAAAGCACTTATCGATATTCGGAGGGAAACAGGGGGGGGGAAGGCAAAGTGAAATGAAATGTGATTTAGTTAATTTAAGAGCAAACAGAGGCTGAGCACTAAACCATGTAATAGTACTTAGAGCGGGCAAGCGAAAGTTCTTAGCCCGGGCTTATCTCATCTCATCCATAAGTGGATTTGTGTCCTTCTTCTAAGTATTAGCTACCGTACAACTTGTCGTTCTAAAGGAGGGGCCCGTAAATCTTGTGCTAGTTTACGATCTGCAAAATGTTTCGAATTAGCATCTCAAAGCTCGACAGCCGCATGACACTTGAGGAGAAAACAAGAAGAAGCTCCTTTCTGTAACACGTACAAGAGGTACACACATTCATTACCGTTGCCATTGCTCATCCTGGCTCGTATCGTGTATGTGTGTTGTAATTTACCAGGTCACATACACACGTACATAATTTCATAGCCCAGCCTTAAGAAGTAAACGCAAATAGACAGGGGGCTTTTATTTACAACCATCTGACCGTAAATTTGCTGCTTTTCTTACGAATGTCATTTGTGGGACAGGGTTGAAAAAAAAATAAATATCGTCAATTTTGTTTATGAAACTATTTGGGAAATTTCGATGAAGAATGAGAAACGTGTATTTTCGTGAAACAAATAAATTCACAAAACACCATCGCTGCCAACTCCCTGTCCCAACTTATAAGAACATCACCGTGTCAAGCTGTGGCTGTCGACTGCAAGGTGTAATGTAATGCTCCTTCTACAACAGCAGGGCAAACCTTTCAAAGCCTTTCGTTTCACAGCCCATAACCACAAAACATCCTCCACCCACTCCCCCGGATCAGTTGTTGTTCTACAGAAAGCATCATCATCCATCTGTCTTACTGAAGACTAGAGACAAGCTAGGAAAGTTGGTTGGGGGGAAATAACATACAAAACATACGAGAGTTACACCTCCTTGCACTACCTACATCATGCAGGGACAGAACCATTCGAAATGATAATAATAATCATAACCCTTTCTGCCTCTGGTTTCTTGTAGTGTTGTTGTGGGGAAATTCTAGCTCACTTCAAGGGAAAGGAGCCACGATGAAGCTAGGGAAATCCTGCCAGCTATAGGGAAAAGGCTATAAACATACATTTTCATTCCATTTTCATGGTGATGATGGGAAGATGGTGTTATTTTGTGGAGTGAGTTTCGCTTAACGAAATTTTCAATTTTCAAAAATTGTAGTTTATTTATAAACTAAAAAAAATAACTGTGCACGACAACCAAGTGAGGTCTGAAAAAATCACAACCAGTGTTATTATAATTACCACTACCAGCAGCATCACCATCAGTATTAATTTATATCCGGAACTTCATCCTGTAACACCGCCGTGCTATCATCACCATCAGGGGCTTCCTTGGCCAGAGCCACCACCCTGTCAGCGTGGCGCGTTCAGCGAGCTTTCATGTAAGTCGTTAGAGGAGAAGGCAGATACAGAAATTTACATAAAAGGCAATATAGCAGTACAAATAACGCTTAATATTGCGAAATGGTAGCATACGCTCTTGTTGCGTTTCTCACTGAAGAAAGGCTTGAAAATCTTTGGATTTCAAAGTTTGAAAAATCTTCAAAATCTTAATAGTTTTTAGAGAAAGTCACTACGGACTTCAAAATATTCCGTAATGCAATTTTGTTGCAGAAATTGATAAAATTTAGAACAGGTAAAACATCGAAGTCGTTGCATCGTTTCAAAAAGTGGTCCAGAACAAACTTGTAGGAAATTAGACGGGTTTTGTAAAAAAAAATTACACAAATAAAAACATTCCACTTCTATGAGATTTAAAAAAATGTTAAAAAATTTGACTTTGTCTTATTGTAACATTTTAGGCTATTTTCACATAAATTTTAAGCGAAAGAAATTCTGGGTTTACCTTCAAATTTGACTTTTAAACTTAAAAATCAAAAAGTTTCAAAGAAGTGGCTTTTTTTTCTTTCAGTGTATTTTTTTTTTTCAGAAACCCCGTCTAATTTCCTACAAAATTGTCTTCGATCACTTGTTGATACCATGCAACAACTTCGAGGTACAGCAATATTTAAATTACGAAATACAAAAAAATATTAAAAACACTTACGAGTGAAACTGGCTTCATATACACAAAAATAGATTATATAAGCGTAGGATAACATGTCTACAAAGTTTCATTGAAATCGAAGATGGTCGAGATACAAATGGATGGAATGACTCTATTTTTTTAAATTTTGATGTTTTTGAAAAATTCGTAGAAAACGCAATTTTTTTACCACTCTAATGGGCCAAATTGGGGCATTTTTGATTTGAATTCTACTGGTTTGATGTTGAATCGCTTCATTAAAAATTATTGTGATTCAGAATTGTGAGATATTTTTAACAAATTTCAGCAGCAGCTTTTTTTTTAATTTGTTTATTCTACTTTTTTGTCTCCTTTTTTTTGTTTTTTTTTTTTAATTTTTTTTAATACAATAAAGTCCCATTTTTTCTATTCCAAACAAATAAAATTCAAAATTGTTGCCTATCACAAAGATTAATTTCTTAATGATGATCATTTGAATGTTTTTTTTCCCTGTAAAATTATAAATTTTAATTAAATTTTTTGGCCGATGGATTACAAAAAATCTTGGTTTTTGTTTTGTTTTTAACTTTCTTGAGGGAAACAGTTTTGAACCATTTTTATTTTCAAAATAATTCTGAGTAATGCTCAGATTTCAAAAAACGTCATTAATTTTTTTTATGATAATGAAACTTTGTCCTTCCATTGCAAAATACAGTAAATTTTTCGAAAAAACAATAACTAGAAATGTCAGTATGCCTAAATGATACAAAGTATTTTTAAAACAGGAATATTTTTTCCGTGTACCTAAGTCAAAATACAACTCTTTCGAAAACACCAAATCAATCCGAAAATCCCTGGAAACTTGTATGGAGAATCCAATGTTTCCGAATGGCCTTTTAACATGAAGAATGCATAGACAAAGTTTCATCAAAATCATATATATTTTTTGAAATAATAAAGAAAATACACAAATCTGTAAAACGATATTTTCATGCACAAGCAGATACTTTTACAAATTTTTACAGTTAATATAGGCAATCATGTTCAATGATTTACGAAACTTCATTAATTTTTTTTTTAAATTCAGTTTATTATATCTTCTTCCCTATCCTGGAAACCAAACCAAAGATCAAAATTTGTGAAAAAAATTTAGATAATTTGAAAACTGGGCATTACAATTTTTTTTAACATTGAAAGAAAAAAATTATTTGTGAAAACGCAAAATTATCGAAGCAAACATAAAAAAAATAAACAAAAAATCAGTAAATTACAAATTTTTTACCTAATTAGGAAAAAAAGCAAACAGTATTTTAAGAAATGTTCTATAAACCAATATTTTTTTTCAAGTTTTCTGTTTTTTTCCAATGTGTGCTAAAAAAATTAATATTCTTTTTATTAAATGAAAAAAAAAATCCATTTTAAATTTGCAAACAAAAATACACCTTATGAACTGCATCTCAAATAGTTCACAATCAATTTGACGATTTTTTTTTATTATTCGTGAACAATATTTTTTGACCACTGAAAATTTTAAAGGTGTAGAAAAGAAAATCAAATATAAAATTGGCATTCGTCTAATGCAGGTCTGATTTTTAAAAGCTTTTTTATGTTTGACATGAAAACTGGTCTCAAAAAATTATAACTTGAATATTTCTTGTTCTTTACAATCAGGCAACACTGCCAAAAAATATCTGCTGTTCTATTAAATGTTCGAAAACAATTGAGGCCGTTGCAAATATTTTTCAAAATTTATGTCGGCCTGAATAATCAGGGGGCAAAAAAGTTTTTTTTTCCAAAAACTTCAAAATTTTAATGAACATTTAAGTTTAATCAACTGAAAACCAGTACAAATGCATTTTCCCGCGTTTTTAATCATTTTTAGCATGTTTGAACTCCTTTGAAAACATTTTAAATTTTCATTTCATTCATTTTAAATTTCATGTACAGTCCCACAAAAAGTTTTTTTTTTCTGCGAAAAAAAAAAATCCGTCAATACCTCGATATTTTCAAAACTAATGATTGGAAAGCAACACAGCTAAAAAAGTAGTAATCCAGCTGCGTGTAACAAACCTGGGTGTAAATAAAATTTGCATTATTTTATGCAATTTTATGTGATTTTACACTCTGAAGTATGTAGCCCATCAGTATGGGAAACCTACTTGACCAAAAAGTCAAGATCATATATGCGTTTATCCTTACAGATTTACATCGGTCTGATGGCAGAATGGGCTAAGGCGTCAGTCCTTACTGTTGGTGCTGGGTTTAAATCCCGTCGGTTGCTACTTTTTTTTGCGTGTTGCAAAAATTGTACATGCAGTGTGTAATATTAAATGTTTATTATGACGAAGGTGATGTGCATGCTTTTGCATGCGATTTTACCATCGGATTTTTTGCTGTGAACTGTACGCCTGTAAAATGCATTATAAAACACTTTTTTCATCCAAATGTTGAAACCTAGGCTTGTTATTTCAATTGTTATATTTTTTTTTTCGCCCCTCCAACCCCCCAACCCCCCCCCCCCTTGACTTTGTTCAGAGCCGAGGGACATAAACTTCAAAAAATATTTGCAACGGCCGCATTAAATTAAGCATTAAAATATTTGTGTATTAATGTTTCTGTGAATTGTTTAATATGTATTTGGGTATCATTTAAGTTATGAACATTGATGCTCTGGAAACATAGTCGAGATATTTTTTGTGAAATTGATTTAATTTTTGATGTCTTGATTATTTATTATGTATAAAATGATTTTATGATTTGACTATTATTACACATTTCAAAGATTCAGGTTTGTAATACATTTGATAAATATTATCATAAAATTATAAGAAAGACTTCTTACAACCTGATAGTGTATTAGGTATCGTCTTTAATCTTATGTGCTGTGTACATGATAGACCACTGTTGAAAAAAATTCAACAAATTTTTAAATTATTTATTGTGCATTAAAACGTTATTTTGCATAAATGAGTTTGTTTATTTATTCTAACAGTTGAGCAATTCTCTACGAAATCGTTCTTTTTTAATTTTAATTTTTGTATTTTTTGATCTGACCGATTTTTTTTTGTGCGGTTTGCCCAAAAAAGCCATTTTGCATCATTAGTTTGTCATTAGTTTGTTTTTATAATTTTCCTTACAAAATTGGCAGCCATCCATACAAAAATGATGTATGAAAATTCAAAAATCTGTATCTTTTGAAGGTTTTTTTTTGATCGATTTGGTGTCTTGAGCAAAGTAGTTGGTATGGATAAGGACTTCACCGAAAAAAAAATACACGGTAAAAAATGTTGGTGAATTTTTATTTTACTTTTTGTCACTAAAACTTGATTTAAAAAAAACACACTTTTTTTATATGTTTTAGTGGACATCCAATGCCAACTGTACAGAAATTTGTAGGTGGTGCAAAAAATCTTTGATCGAATTATGAATTTTTGAGTGAATACCATTTTTTTCAAAAAATCGAAATATTGATTGCCGAATTTTTTTTAACGTCGTTTTTCGATTAAAAATAAAATTTGCAATCAACAAGTTCTTAAGTTCAATTTTGATAAAGTGTATAGCCGTTTTAAAATCAAAGTCATTTTTTAGAAAACTTTTTTGAAAATAGTCGCAGTTTTTCAGTTTTTTTAATTTAGTGCACATGTTTGCCCACCTTTGAAAAAAAGTTTTCAAAAGCTGAGAAAATTCTTTATATTTTGCTATTTTGAACTTTGTTGATACGACCCATAGTTGCTGAGATATTGCCATGCAAGGGTTTTAAATCAGGAAAATTGAAGTTTTCTAAGTTTCACCCAAACAACCCACTATTTTCTACCGTCGATATCTCAGCAACAAATGGTCTGATTTACAATATTAAAATATGAAACTTTCGTGAAATTTTTCGATCATTTCGAGAAAAATATTTGAAAAAAAAATAAATCAAATTTAAATTTCAAAGGGGCCAAACAATCAATATTATTAATTGTTAAATTTATTACCCTTTAGATTAAAATTTACTTTATTTTGTTAATGTTTAAATTCATTTTAACAGTGTCTAATGGCACGAGATGGTGCCATCAAACTGACCTTCCCTCCTCCTCTCTACTCACTTGACAAGGTGGTGGCTCTGACGGTAATGATGAAAGATTGTGATAAGATTTCACTTTTCTTGCACGCCTTTGGGAAAGCCGCGTCCGCGTCCAACGACGTGTGAGTCTGCGCTGCTTTTTTTTAACTTTTTGAACAAATTTCAAACTTTGAACCACTAAAACGTCACGTTTCTATGCTCGCAACGCAAATGTGGAACCTCAAATCGTCGCTCAAAGCCCTTTCAATGTCGCCTTAGAAACAAAAAATTTGCCACCATACACTGTGGCATTCGCATTTTACGGTCTGCACTAGTTTTAACGCACATGACGACCACTGCATGCTAATTTAGCAACCAACTAGCGTGACTCAAAAAATGGCGCGGACTTATTACATGGTTATCATTTCATATTTTTTCAGGCTTCGATGTAACCAATAGCGAACGAACCCTCATTAGCTATGCTGACCGAATGGGATTTGTTTTTTTTTTTTGTTTTTCGCGGGAAAATGTTGTGAAAGCGGGATAGTTGATTAAATTTTCCTGATGGTTTATGCAAAACAGAAGGTTCAGGTTAGTGGTAGGTCAATCGTGCAAAAGTTACCTCTTTATTTTTAATTTATCAAATCAGTGGAAAACTGCAAACCGCAAATCATCGGTCGGTGAATATGCAAATGTTGATCGATGCCAGAATGATTTTGTCGTATTTGGTTTCGTGGAAGTTCATTTGGCTGGAAATGTGATAACCAAATGAAAAATAATATCATTTTTTTTGTGGGGAAATTATGCGATGCATCAGTTAAATTGATATTGTTATTATTAATGGAAGCATGATGCTTGAAATTGATTTGCTCAAACATACAACGAAAATCAACTCTAATAGTAGTTTATGAAACAAGTTGCAAAAAGATGATTTTTGTACGAGTCGTACATTTATCCAACGAGGTTCACCGAGTTGGATAAATACGAAGAGTGCTGAAAAAATCAAGTTTTGCAACGAGTTCCATACAACATTTTTTGCAATTCCAAAAAAACACAAACTGAGTGAAATTTTAAGTCAAATTTTCATGTATTTTGTCAATAAATCGTTTAAATAAAAAAAATGTTGAAAAGTGTTACTTTTCGAAACAAGTGCTGAAAAGTTCATCTTTTCAGCACCCATTTGAGTGCTGAAAAGTAGAACTTTTCTGCATTTATTTTGAAAAGTGTTGCTATTCGATTCTGTTATTTTTGGTACAGAACAGTAGGCTATTTCGTCGTTCAAGAATGACAGGAAAAGTAAGTAGTTTCACGACGGAATTGCAAAAAGTATTTTTAATACCTTTTCACAGCAATCACAAATTTTCCCAGACAGTTTATGTCTCCAGTCGAAAATCCGCTTGTGGATCCATGTAAGGGCACTAACCTGAAAATTTCAGAAAAAGAAGAAAGAAAACATATGATTAGGAAACGATACCATCGAAAATAACTGCTAATTTATCAATTTAGTAGTGTCTTTTTCCCATAACTTAGGGAAATCTCTTACGCACAAAACGCGATACTTTACGCAATTATATGGGGCCCCCCATTACAAACCATTAGAAACCCCTTAAAAAGTCCAAAAAACAATAGGCAAAAACACAACTCCAAAAAATCGAGCAAGAGAGAGTGAAAAAAAGCCAAACCAATTAAGCAAAGTGATCCTCCTCTCACCTGTCCAAGTCAGTGCTACTAGTAGCAGCAGCAGCAGCCCCATTAAGGCCTAGCGAGAGAAGGGTAATAAAGTTATGAACATGGTTTTCAACCATTAACGCGCGACTGCGCGTAAGTTAGACTGAGCTTAGCGCACTCTCTTTTTGTGAGACTAATCTGACCGATTTGGATTTGTGCAGCAAAACAGAAGCGTTTTTTTTTTGTTTCTTTTTTTTCTGAGAGTTTCATAACCTTTATTGTCGTAAGCAAATGAGACAGTGAAATTTGTTACATAAATGACCAAAATTCATTCCAAATTTGGCTTAAATGTGTCATCCTGGAAGCATAAAGTATCACTGTTTGTGGACTTATTTGTGATTTCCTAAAACAAACTGAAAAGGAAGTCATCATTTCACTTTCATTTGCCCACTTGGCTGCTTCTCTCACCGGCAAACAGGTGTTAATTTGAAGAGTTGCCTACTTTTCACCTCCGCCAAGAAAAAAGTGTCAACTGCCACTTGGGAAGCAAACAGTTTTATTTTTCGCTCCAATGAGCTGGTACAGTATGCTTTTCCTAGTTAGGAAGTTTGAGCAAGAAATTGACACTTTTTTCAGCCAAAGTAATTTCGCTCATTATGACAATTTTTCCAGAGTTCAAACCATTTCAACAGACTGAGTCAATTTTGCTGTCATAAAAGATCATGTTCAATGACCTTTCAGGAAGTTAAGCTCTCCAGAAACAATTATCATCTCAACCTGAGATGCTGCGTAGGCTCAACTGTCATATTCTTAGCCCAACAAGCCAATCTTCCCCGATCTCCAAGAATAAGATTTATGTCCGCAAGTTGAGCTGGGTAATTCGTCGAACCCAAGTCACGTGAGCAAAGAGCCAAACCTAACAATTGTCGTCATCTTCAAGCAACTGGCTCAACGGTTTAAAGGTGAGGTAATTATACTTGTGACGCCCTGAAATGTTCACCAAACTTTGGTGTTACTTTTATTAGCGGGGGTGTTTCGTAAGAAGGCAGGTGGGAAGATCTTCACGCAGCAGCAGCAGTTCAGGGTGATTCAATGCGGAGTGGATTGAGCAAAGCGGCAAAAAGTGTCTGAAGTTCAAGTGCTTTAAGTCAGTGGGAGCGGTAAGCACGGGTTTCTTGTAAAATTAAAAAAGGCTGTTATTAACCGTTTCAAAACTTTTATCATAAATAAGGAAACAATCATACACTTACTAATTTTGATGTTTAACCTATTGCAATCATTCAAAGCTGACAAATTAAGAAATTTTTTATTAAAATGTTTACCGATGAAATAACTAAAAACTAAATAATTTTTTTTAAATAATTTTTAAAATAAGTTTTAAAATATCAAAAAAAATCAAGCAGATATTCCATATAATATTTCATTACTACTACAACCATGGCTGTGGAGTAGGAGTCGGAGCCGGAGTCAGTGGAGTCGGGTCTTTTTGGGGACCTGGAGTCGGAGTCGTCAAAACTCTAATTGCTGGAGTCGAAGTCGGAGTCGGAGTCAGCTGAATTGTATGAGCTGGAGTCGGAGTCGGAGCCGGAGTCGTAAATTTCTGACAGACTCGGAGTCGGAGCTGGAGTCGGAGTTGGCAAAAAAAAAAATATATTTTACGAACTTATTTATTGTTCAATATTTGTTATAATCCAGGTTAATTCCCATTTTTTGTATTTTAAATTTATTTATTGAATTGCGTGCACTGCGTTGACTTTTGTTGTTTCAGATACCATGATGTTTTCGAAGCATTTTTAATGTGATTGGAAAGCTCACTATCAGTATTTAACATTATCAACTATTATATCAATTTTCTACTTGAAACGCAACATGCTCATTTTGTATGTAAATAAAAACAAATCAAAGTGTCGTGCTGAAAACATTTCAAGCTGACAAAAAGTATCAAAAAAAAGTTGCAACTAATTTTGAAATACAGTTAAACTGGAGCTCTTGTGCCTCGCATGGGAAACTTTGCATATAAGAGTCATTGAATTTTTTAGATATATCGTTTACCCCAATGTTTACAATTTCTCTACAAAACTAAGTTGATCTGAGTTGTGTTTTTCATTTGAAATATAGTTTAAACAATGTTTATATTTTCAAACAGTGCATTGCAGTGCAATATCCGCAATATTTTTGTTTACAAAATTTAATAAATTTCGATGAATTAGTTTTGATTTGTCTATCTTCGCTGTGATTGTATTAGAAACTGAAATTAAGTAATTATTTTTGAAATAAGTTTTATTAGTTGTTTCTATATTAGTATTTTTTATCAAATGCAGTCATTGTTAAATTTTAACTCCTTTATTAATTCTGTTTTGCCAGGCTAGATAATGATTCTATACACAGAAAACAAATCGTGATATTATTTATCAGGGAATTATGACCGATATTTTGTCAAAAAATGTTTATTATTTCATCAGAAAATTTTCATCGTATTCTGGTAAAGTTTCATCAACTTCACATTTTTATATATTTTAAGGTAAAATTTCTCAAAAAGAGTTTATATTCAACCAACCAAATTTTCAACTTTTAAAATTATTTTTTTCTGTGTAGATATTAAGATCCTCAGAATTTTATTTTTTAGAATGCCATTCCTGAGAATATGGAATGAACCATGAATAAAAAATAAATAGTTTTGAAATAAAAGACTTGAAGATTTGAAGATTTGAAGATTTGAAGATTTGAAGATTTGAAGATTTGAAGTTTTGAAGATTTGAAGATTTGAAGATTTGAAGATTTGAAGATTTGAAGATTTGAAGATTTGAAGATTTGAAGATTTGAAGATTTGAAGATTTGAAGATTTGAAGATTTGAAGATTTGAAGATTTGAAGATTTGAAGATTTGAAGATTTGAAGATTTGAAGATTTGAAGGTTTGAAGATTTGAAGATTTGAAGATTTGAAGATTTGAAGATTTGAAGATTTGAAGTTTTGAAGATTTGAAGATTTGAAGATTTAAAGATTTGAAGATTTGAAGATTTGAAGATTTGAAGATTTGAAGATTTGAAGATTTGAAGATTTGAAGATTTGAAGATTTGAAGATTTGAAGATTTGAAGATTTGAAGATTTGAAGATTTGAAGATTTGAAGATTTGAAGATTTGAAGATTTGAAGATTTGAAGATTTGAAGATTTGAAGATTTGAAGATTTGAAGATTTGAAGATTTGAAGATTTGAAGATTTGAAGATTTGAAGATTTGAAGATTTGAAGATTTGAAGATTTGAAGATTTGATGATTTGATGATTTGAAGATTTGAAGATTTGAAGATTTGAAGATTTGAAGGTTTGAAGATTTGAAGATTTGAAGATTTGAAGATTTGAAGATTTGAAGATTTGAAGATTTGAAGATTTGAAGATTTGAAGATTTGAAGATTTGAAAATTTGAAGATGTAAGGATGTGAAGATATGAAGATTTGAAGATTTGAAGATTTGAAGATTTAAAGATTTGAAGTTTTCAAGATTTTGAGATTTGGAGATTTGAAGATATGGAGATTGTTTTGTCAGTATTCTTAAATGTTGAAATGTTTTATACCGGATTAGATATGACAATTGTTTTAACCATAGACTTTCCTTTTTTATTGTGTTTTTTGAAGTTATAAAATAATTTTTTTTTATAATATTAATTTTAATCCGAGTCGTTCATCATTCATATAGAACAGTTTGTTTGATCTGATCGACAAATAATCCAAAAGTGAAAAAATGATTCATATTCCAGCTACTTTGTCCTAGATCCAAAACATACCAAATTCAGTAGAATTCTGCAAATCTAATCCAACAAACGACACAAAAGCCACCGAAAAATCGTTTAATCCGCCCTCAAATTCATGATTTACTTTTTCTTTACAAATATTCCATCATTCAGCACTCCATCACCGTGATTTCCATGTTTTCCATCATTTCTCAAACAAATCGACGACTCCCGTCACGGAAAACCATCTGGGATAGAAAAAGCGCTCCTCTTTTGTTCCCGATATTTTTTTTCTATACTTTGGGTGGGGGCTTTCATCACTTTCGAATAGATGGGTGGAGGGGGCGTCGACAAGTGAAACTTCCAAAAAGTCACTTCCATTCTCGTCATCTTTTTTTCTCCTATTTCTTTGCCTTTCCTCGACAGAACAAATGGAAAATCCATCCATCGTCATCTATCCATCACGCGACGTGGGCAGGGGTTAGAAAAAAAACCCCCGAATGAAAAGCGATTATTTCCCAAAGGCAAACATTGCGATTGCGGATTTTGAAAAGATTTTCTTTTTTTTGCTTCGTGGAAGTCGTGTCGTTTGACTTCTTTTGAATTTGACTAACCCTCGATTGAGTTCTTGAATGTTTAATTGATGCTTCAATTTCCGAAATGGTCACCCAAGGGTTACCCGACAACTGTTTCATTAGTTCAAACACGATTAGTGCGCCAAATGTTGGCTCAATGACAAGTTGCACGTGGTTTCATTGCAATGGAAAAAAAGGTTTCTTTTCGGCTTGGAAGCTCCATCCCTCTCCTTTCATGAAATCAAGCAAATGCAATTTAGATTAAAAATACATGCCTCAATTACCTGGGCTCGCGCTCGTGCATTCTTGTGGTTTGCTGCTTTTTTCTAGCGTGCTAGAATCAGTTAGAAGTGCAGTGAAGAGTGGCATTTCAATCAAAGTCGGAACACGCGGGTTGATTTAGCCGGGACGCAATACGGTCAATTATGGTTGCAGGGGAAGCCCTAATTTGATTGCATTTTTCATGAGCGTGGTAACGTTCGGGGTGATTGGAGGAAGTTTGAGTTGGAAAATTACAGTGTGGCAATTATTTATGTTAAGAAATCGTGCACTATTTCCAAATTTCAGTCAGGAGTCAGGAGTCAGGAGTCAGGAGTCAGGAGTCAGGAGTCAGGAGTCAGGAGTAGGGAGTCAGGAGTCAGGAGTCAGGAGTCAGGAGTCAGGAGTCAGGAGTCAGGAGTCAGGAGTCCGGAGTCAGGAGTCAGGAGTCAAGAGTCAAGAGTTAGAAGTTAGAAGTCAGAAGTCAGGAGTCAGGAGTCAGGATTCTGGAGTCAGGTTTCAGGAATCAGAAGTCAGAAGTCAGAAGTCAGAAGTCAAGAGTCAGTAGTTAGGAATAAGGAGTCAGGAGTCAGGAGTCAGGAGTCAAGAGTTAGAAGACAGAAGTCAGAAGTCAGGAGTCAGGAGTCAGGATTCTGGAGTCAGGAGTCAGGAATCAGGAGTCAGGAGTCAAGAGTCAGAAGTCAGAAGTCAGAAGTCAAGAGTCAGTAGTTAGGAATCAGGAGTCAGGAGTCAGGAGTCAGGTTAGAGTGACAGTTTCAAGAACATTGAATAGCTTGTTTGGGTCAGAATCAGTGAAGTTTATTCAATTTGAAGAATTTAATTAAGAACAAACGAGTTCAATCGTGAAGTCCGTAATTGAAACGATTCTCAACCCCAATCGCTGAACAGTATTGTTTTTACCTAACCTGTCGACCCTGACATTGAGCTTCTTTTATTTTCCAACCAATCCCTACCCGCCAATTACCACGATCCTTTTGCAGCGCTCATCCATCCATTCAACGTCAATTTCCGCTCAACCTTTGCCCGTTCTTCTAACCCATTAGAACTCCGCTTTCGTGTCAGTGCGGTACCTCTTACGTTCGCTAGCACCGATGTCAAACCGTCGAAGGTCAAAGTTGATAGTTTTTTTTTTTTTGCATTGTACTAAATAAAAACACTCCTCTCATCGCTCGTTCAAGTCAAGTTCAAGCCCGCGCGAGATGCTCTAGATGTCAAAACATGTTGCGTTCGAAAATTGGCCATCCCCCTTAAGCTTTTGAGGTCTCAACACGCGCGCTCAACGCAAATCGTGTAAAGTACGCTTTTTGTCGAACCGCCACAATCGATTGAGCGTGGTGCAGTTTTGAGGGATTGACTCCCCAAGTCTTCGGTCGTAGGTGATCGTTAAGGCAGCAATTACCACTGAGCTTTGATCGTAAATTAAATTAATTTGCTCCGAATAAAATTGCCCGTTGAGCGGTGTTTTTGTCCTGCTGACATTGCGTAACCAGAACAAAAGGCTGGCAGCACTGTCAGCGGGCAGTAGAAGGGAACGCGTGATTTGCGCGAGTTTTTTTTTCTTCTTAGAGGGGAAGAAATATGGCCCGAGGGGACAATGAGTCACAATCGAGAGGGGCTTTGAATGGTGTTGGCGCACACGCAAAAGGAGACACTTTTTATTGACGGTGAGAGGGCGGAATGAAAGGGACTGTTGTTTGTGCTGGACCAATGTGTCACAGCATTTGTTTTGTTAGGAAACAGCTATTAATCCGCCTACGAAGGGTGGAGTAGATCATCTAAATGGTCGGTTCGGTATGCTGGACTGAAATTTGTGCTTGATAGTTGACTTTGACTGTGACTCTGGACTCTGGACTCTGGACTCTGGACTCTGGACTCTGGACTCTGGACTCTGGACTCTGGACTCTGGACTCTGGACTCTGGACTCTGGACTCTGGACTCTGGACTCTGGACTCTGGACTCTGGACTCTGGACTCTGGACTCTGGACTCTGGACTCTGGACTCTGGACTCTGGACTCTGGACTCTGGACTCTGGACTCTGGACTCTGGACTCTGGACTCTGGACTCTGGACTCTGGACTCTGGACTCTGGACTCTGGACTCTGGACTCTGGACTCTGGACTCTGGACTCTGGACTCTGGACTCTGGACTCTGGACTCTGGACTCTGGACTCTGGACTCTGGACTCTGGACTCTGGACTCTGGACTCTGGACTCTGGACTCTGGACTCTGGACTCTGGACTCTGGACTCTGGACTCTGGACTCTGGACTCTGGACTCTGGACTCTGGACTCTGGACTCTGGACTCTGGACTCTGGACTCTGGACTCTGGACTCTGGACTCTGGACTCTGGACTCTGGACTCTGGACTCTGGACTCTGGACTCTGGACTCTGGACTCTGGACTCTGGACTCTGGATTCTGGACTCTGGACTCTGAACTCTGGACTCTGACTCAACTTTCATAGACTTGCTAATTTATTTTGAAGTCTGTAATAGAAATCATAAAGTTATTTAAAAGAAAATCGAGTAATTCAACAAGATTCCAGCAAGTTTCTATTGAAAAAGTTAAATCTCTTCGCTCTCCAAAGTCATCCAACCGAAAGATCTCCACAGCTGTCTTCCCCACAGAACTCCAGAAAACATCATCCCGAAATGTCAAGTGCAATCCCACAAACCACGTGGACCACCAAGGACTAATTTTGTCCCCAAAAACTTTGCCTTCATTCCAGCCTGGCGTCGTCCCTCGAAACCATTGACGTGTGTCCCAGACAGTCTCGGAGAGGTCCATTGACTCGTAAAGGAGAAGCACTTTTTGGTCGCTGTCACATGCATAAATTATGATGCCAGCGACAAGTTTTGGCCGGTGAAGACGCTCTCCGCCCGGTTTCGGTCAGTCAGACCACGATTTTTCTCGTGTGTCTGTGACACACTCCGTTGGGACACGTTTGATTGGATTAGCTGCCGCAGAGATCTGGTGCAGAGTTTATTTGGGATAAGTTGAGGGATTTTGGTGGGGTGTCTGACGGTAAAGTTTGGCGAATCCATTTACTGATTGACAGAAGTTTGTTAGGGTTTTTTGGAGAGGTTGGTTAAAACTTGAAGTTTTTATTGAATTTAAAAGGTTAGTCATAACTTACATTTTGATATTGACTGATATTGATATTGACAGTGACTGAGTGTTAGTAACTTACTATCTACGGTACTTACCTCAAACTTCATCAGCTACTTACCTTTCACCAATAAATTAAACACTTACACATCAAATTATAGCAGAAAGTCAATCCAAGTACTTAATCTTGAAGTCCGTAATAGAAGCATCTTTCAATCAAAATTAAAACACCAACTACCTACTATAAAGTTGAAGTCCGTTTTTGAGGTGATTTCCGTTCAGCTCAGCTTCTAACCTCAATTTGTGCTCTCAGCTAAAACGCTCAACCCTTTGACATTTGGCACCACTCCTCCAGTGGAAGGCGGTAGAACCAATCCTAAATCATTCTCCGGCTAACCTTTCGCGAGTTGTTTAAGAGCCGACACCGCTATCCGTTGCAGAGAGGAGGTCACGTTTGATCAATGTGGTACACTAAAACGGGCACCTTCCACTACAGAAAAGAGTAGATTCTGTAGTGATGCTGACTGGAAAATGGCAAGCCCTTTTTTTCTTCGAGCATAATTTACACCAGCTGGGGAGCTTTTGTTAGTCAATCAAGCTTTCACGAAACAACTCCAATAATCATCGAGAGTTCGGGTTGCCTAAACCGAATCAAGCGAAACATTAATTAGAGCAAAAAACCGCGCTCGAAATGACTCAGAAAACTCAAATACAGCTGATTTGCATCGTCAGATTCCAACCAGCTTTTCCGACGACCGTTTTTCCAACCCAAAATGACGCAACTCTGAGATCGTGCCTTACCGCAGCAGCCAGACGGTAATTAATTATGACACGGTGCAATGTCACAAGTCGGCGACGACGAGACAAAACATTAAGATTATGATTCATGGTAACATTCAGTCTAGCCCCTGACGGGGTCTGGGGTGGGAAAATTTGCGTGGAAGATTAAAATGTTTACACTGGACCTTTTTGGAGGAGATAAAATGAGAGGTTTTTTTTTGCTGGAGGTCAAACCTGCAAATTTGGAATGCTCTGTGACAGGTGCAGTAAAAACTCTTGAAAAAAAAACAAGGCAGATATTTTAAAATGATACTTTTATCTGTATCGGTTGGTTTTTTTTTTTTTAAATGAATGTAATCTCTTTTACGGACTTCAACTTTAAGTATTAAGAGTTGATTTCCTGATGACGTTTGACGTGAAAATAATATTAGCGAAGTGAAAGACGTAAGAGATTGATGGAGATGCAGGTAAGTAAGCTAAATAGTGAATTACAACAATCAGTCACTGCCAATGGTCAGTGTCAATCTGTCAATGTTAGTTTGTAAATTACAACTGATTTCAATTGCTCAAAAATTCAAAGACAGCTACGATTGCTAAACCTATTTCTGGAAATTCCTTCCTTCCTTTTCCTCCCTTACTTACTAATAAGTTATTAGTCATAAATCTAACCTTGACTGTGTCCAACTCCCAACCCACCCAGCTCAACAATGCGAAAATTATTCTTCCATGAACTGAGGTTAACTCCGCGCCAGAAACTCAAGTCACAATCACTGTCCTTCCTCGAGTGGCTCGATAATCGCCCTGCGATTAAGTCCGTCAATTGAACCAATTTTCGCCAAACTGTTTGGAATTCCAAGGTTAAAGTCAGGCACCACAAATCCACATGCTTACACACATCAATATGTGTTAATAAGCTTCACGCCTGATGGGCTCTATCAACCGTGTATCGAACACCTCCTTGGTTTGGGTTTTCCTTCTTTTATGTATATTTAAGTGACAGTTTGGCGGAAACCCTCAACAGCGCATGTCAATTCAATTGGACAATGGTATAAATTGTCTGAATGACAACAACGAAACGCCTACCACGACAAATCCAGCCGTTCAGGAAATTGGCCTAGAGCAATTACTGGTGGCATTACAGCTGGTAGCAATAAATTGGGGAGTAACATTCTGATAGGGATTGTTGACATTTTTCTATCATTTTCTAAATGTATAAGAAAAGTAATATTTTAACATTTTTTCGGGTTTTTTGCTAGTCATTCTACTTTTTTAACTTGTTCATATTGAACATTTCTAGAGAAAATAAATAAAGAAATTTTCAAAATAATATTACGGACTTCAGAGTCAAAAAATCATAAGATTTAATCAATCTAACAGCAAATTTATGGATATCGGTTTAAAATTACTTCGAAATTAAATTACTTCTGCATTTTTAAGCCCTATTAAGCTTTTTTTTATTTCCTCTTGCCAGTTGGAAACTATTGGTTTAGTTTTTGATAATCTGAATAAATGAGTTAAACAAATCATACTTCTCCATAATTTCACTACCGGCCAGCCAATAACAGATTTCAATGAAATTTATTTATCGGTTGGACGACAAAAAATGTCGCTTCAAGTTTATTTAAACTTTTACAGATAAGAAAAAAGACACTAAAATCAATTCGATTTAAATAAATACCGTGACATGACCAATTTGAAATATTTTCGCCAAACAACAGTTGCCTCGACCCTTTCTTTGATTTTCATGTAACGTCAATTTTGTCATATTTTGTTTAAAACGTCAAAAATCAAACCATCCACATTAACGACCCCCGGGTCTTTTGTGGTCTCTATTGCAAGTTTCTGCTGATTCCACCGGAGTAGGCTTGGTTTGGTGTGTTGTTTGTACTTATGGCATGGAAACTCCTACACCTGGAATGACTTAACGGCCTAACAACCAAGGCCGGGACCGACATTTTACTTCCTCATCCGATGGAAGGTTGCAGCAGATGGGAATCGAACCCAGAATCATCCGCTTACAAAGCGGACAGCGTAACCATTCGCCCACGCACTGCCACGTACGTCCCCTTAATTTTGTTGCATTAAAAAAAGAAGTGTTTTTCAATAATTTGCATCTTGAATTGATGACGTTTTGAAAATCCTGTGTCAAAAAGATTTTTATATTAAATTGGACTTCCTTTAGCTTTAATAGCGTGTTCAAAATCTAAAAAAAAATGCATCTAATTCAAACAATAGTTTAAAAACATCCGTCATTTTTCCATCAATAAACTGTAAACAGTCGAGGGTTATGTTAGCAGAAACTAATTTTAATTTTTCAGATTAAAAGAAAAACCAAAAAAAAAACATGTTAGTGCAGAGAATTATAATTCCATTTATCAGTTCTACTAGGTTATCGATCAAAGTCGTTCAATGTCACTCAAACAAAAAAAAACTCAAACTGTAACAAAAACACGTTTTCTATTGAATTTTAAAAACAAACATTTTATATCGGAAAAAGAACCAAGGATTTTTTATCAAGTCGTTGTTCAAAATATGCCTACAGAGCAAAACAAAAAAGAAATGAATTTTGAAAGCATGCAATTCGATGGTTGAATTCTCTAGTTTTTGTTTAGTTGTGTAATGTAGTAATGTAAAAAAAGTGAAAATCATCATTATGTAATGTGTTTTTTTAAGTTGCTGGTGTAAAATGACTCTATTTTTCACAACACGTTGAAATAATTTGTGTAAAAGTAAATGTGTTAATTCATAAGTTACAGTTTGTTTCCACTTTTTTTACACAACATTTTAAGTAAAATTAAACAAAAATTAAGGGGTTACATACATGTAGAAAATCTCAATATTTCATAATTCCGAATATTTATTAAATCCTTTAAAAAGATGAATTCCAATCACTCCTGAAAGTTTCATGAAGATATGTCATGATTTAAGTGAGTAGAAGACGATTTAAACTTTTGCCATGTGCAAAGCGGACTGTCAAACTTTGTGAGCGTTTTCTCTGAAAACCGAGTTGATTTACGGGTGCCACGATATCTCGAGATGGGATAGACCAAATTGGCTGAAGTTTCGGGTGAAGACTCTCAAGACATATTCCGTGTGCATGACGAAGCACGATTTTGAAATTTTGTTTTTTAAAAAAAATACAAAAATCAAAAACTGACGAATTTTTATTTGAAAAACACAAAAATATTTTTATCTTTTTTTAAAATAAACTTTTTTTTTAAATCGGCCTTCGTCATGCACATGGGACCGGTTTAATGAGTCTTCAACAAAATTTCGAGCCGATTTGGTCGAAGCAGTGTTGAGATATCGTGGCACCCGTTTTTTGAAACTGCTAACTTCAAATAGGTATATCTCGGCCAATATACAACCAAATGTGTTAAAATTTATTTTATTGGTAGATGAAAATGTATATTTTAATTCCTTGAAAACAAATTTAAAACAAGTTTAAGCGTGTGCTCAAACCAACCTCTGATATTTTTGCCGATTTACATGTATGTAACCCCTTAAGTTATGTTTAATAATCGATTTTTCAACATTTCGAGATAAAACTTTTTGTAATGTGCAATGTGACATCCCAAAAATTTAAAAAGCTACCTCAAATCATTTAGCATTTTTTTTTAAATTTTGAAAGTTTATCGACGGTAATTTAAAACTAATGTTTTTATATAAAGCTAAAATTAAAATAAAAGGCATTTTCGATGACGGTTTTAAATTTTATGGCAGTTTTATGAAGAGGCTTTAAAAAATATATATTTCATGTTTTTTCCCTTGGTACTGGTTGTAACGAAAGCAGAAAACAACGTTAAACTTTATTTTAAATGTCAAGCAGAACTTGTATTAATTAAAAAACAAACACAAAAATGCAATTAGGCTTACTTGAAAAATTTCAAAATTTCAAAAAAAATATGCCTGTAGTTCCATATAAAAATTAAAGAAAAGAAATAAAAGTGCTTCGATTCGCTCTTTGGCTCAAATAATAAGGAGAGCATGACAAAAACGGGGAAAATGCTTCTGCGATAACTTTAAAACTTCAGCGATGGCCTAAACATTTTGGGAACTATTTTTTTTTGTAATTAATTAATGCAACTTTTGGTACCCCAGAAAGTCTTCAAAAGGTCATGTTTTGGCCCTCTGCATAAAATCTTATTTTTTCATATATTTTTTATAATATCAAATTTTAAAATTGTTTTCTTTTCGATGTCCGTTGGCGCTCTTGTACAATCTAGAAAGTTGAAAAGAACACCCCGGCATTGATTTATTATCTATCCTAGATTCTTTGAGACTGAGTCTTTTTTGAGTGAAAACTAGAGTTTAATTTAAAAGAAATTTTTATTTCAAATAAAGTTAAATCATGAATTTGAATAAAAAAATTATGAGAACTAATTATTAAATTTTCGAGAATTTTTTTCAAAAAAAAAATTCAATTTTTTCAGCAAAAAAAAACATTTTTTCAATTGGGTTGATCGCATTCTTATTTGATCAAATTTTTTGCCTTCCTCACTGAGGTAAGGCTATAATCCTGCTCTAAAAATGAACTTTGAATAAAAACGTCGTAGACCCACCTTCATGTATACATACCGACTCAGAATCGAAAACTGAACAAATGTCTGTGTGTATGTGTGTGTGTGTATGTGTGTGTATGTGTGTGTGTGTGTGTGTGTGTGTGTGTGTATGTGTGTGTGTATGTATGTATGTGACCAACAAACTAGCTCATGTTTCTCGGCACTGGCTGAACCGATTTGACCCGAACCTGTTGCATTCGACTTGGTTTGGGGTCCCATAGATCGAGTTTTATACAGATTGAAGTTTTGATAAGTAGTTCAAAAGTTATGTATAAAAATGTGTTTTCACATATATCCGAATCTCACTTAAATGTATGTAAACTATGTCTGGGTCTATCATCCGACCCATCTTTGGTTAGGTTATCAAAATACTTTTCCAACGAGCCTAAAACATTGCAGATTTGGCAACCCTGTCTCGAGATATGGCCACTTAAGTAATTTTGATGTACTTTTTGGAAGCCGGATCTCACTTAAATGTATGTAAACTTTGTCCGGGTCCACCATCCGACCCATCGTTGAATATGTTATCAAAAGGCCTTTCCAACAAGTTCAAAACATTGGAGATCTGGCAACCCTGTCTCGAGATATGGCCACTTAAGTGACATTTATGTACTTTTTGGAAACCGGATCTCACTTAACTGTATGTAAACTATGTCTGGGTCTATCATCCGACTCATCGTTGGTTAGTTTATCAAAAGACCTTTCCAACGAGCCCAAAACATTGAAGATCTGGCTACCCTGTCTCGAGATATGGCCACTTAAGTGATATTGATGTACTTTTTCACTCCGGATCTAAAAAGGAGATGAAATTTTTGTACAATTCCATCATATCAGCCATTGTTGGTAATAAGTGAGGAAGGCTCCAACCACATAGGTGGATTAAGTTAGTTTTTCGAAAGATATAAAAAATATGGTCTACAAAATTGTGCAATCGAAAAATTATTTTCAATTTTTTTTATATGTCTTTTGTTTATGAAATTTTAACATTTTCGTTCTTTAGAAAAATTTAATAATGGAAAGCCAACCCTAAAAAAAATATGTTCGAGACGTTGACAAAATTTCCAGCAATTTAACATCAGAGACTTTGAAAATAGGACAGTTAGTTTAACATAGTAAATAAAAACGACGTTTATTGTCATTTTCAAAATTTTAATCTATTTTCCAGTCGAGAAGCGTTCAATTTTGATAAAGTGTACTGTTCTCAAGTTATAACCATTTTTGGATACTTAGTTTCGATTTATTTTCGTTTTTTTTTTTTGCAATTTTTAAATACTTCTTCAAAGACACGCACCTGAAGCAAAGTCTCAGAGATAATATCGTTGGAAATTTTGTCAGCTTATCAAATTTTTTTAAGGGCTGGCCTCCTTTTATTAGGTTTTTTTTTTAAACCAAAATGTATCCAAAAATTTTCATAATATTTGATTGCTGAAAAATTATCAGTTAAAAAAGAGATTTATTATTCCTGAAATTAAAATTAATGCAAATAAACGTAAAGGAATCTGAAAACTCTACCTCAACCCAATAAATTTCTTTAATTTCCATTTATATTTTAATGTTGCAAAAGGGCGCGGGTTCGATTCCCGCCTTATCCTCTAGGTGTTTTTCGCTCAATGTTTGTCCCGTTTAATATTAGTATTCAGACGGTATGATAGTCTTTCTAAAATGACAAGTAAAACCAGATTTTTTTTAAATAAATAAATAAATAATTTATTTTTGCTGAAGATACGTTGGAAACAAACAAAACTAAGAAAAGCCTTTTTGCACAGACATACAAAATAGGTTATACTTTTTTTCCTAATTTATTTATTAAAAATCATAATTCTTCGATTTATTCTAATTCCTTTATGTATACCATGTTTTAGCCATTTTATGCCCCTTTCAAATGCCCTCCCAATTGTTTTGCCCCTCAATTTCTGCAGAATATCTGCCCCCATTAGCTCGCAAAGGGTATACGCCGATAATAATTGTATCAAGTTTCACATCGTAAAACATGCACCATGACACGTGGGGGAGCCCAGCACATTACGGTGCGGCACACGACACATAAATCGATGTTTGAACAACTGTTGTCAGGGCGGGGGTGAAAACAAACATGGATTAAGCCATTTCCTATTAGCCACCAGCCATGACGATTCATTTGCTGGGGACAGATTGCAGGTAGTTGTGGGGCACTATTAATAATGTTTTTGTTATTTCTGTTACTATTAAAGAATTATTGTTATTTTCAAATTATTAAACATGGAAAATTGTATATTTTTTCCAGTGAAACATATTTTTGAAATTTTTAACTGTGATTAAATGATTGAACAATAAAAACCAACCTGATTACACCCAGCCCCAATAAAGCTGTTTATGAAAACATTATTATTACATTGGCAAGATTGTTATTGCGAATAAATTGGTGCACTATCGCGCACTCACCCATTCTATTTGCTTTAAATCTGCCCCGGTCGGGATTGTTGCGATTGGGTAAAATTTCGATCAAATTAAAATAATTACACGCTCACCAGACCATGCTAAATCTGCTGAAACCACCACTCGATCAAGGGGTATCGATTTCGTTATCTGAGTTTGGGTTTCGATTTCATCCATGAATCGCGTGGTTTACAATTTTGTTTCGATAATTTTGCACTAGGAGTGCGCGCCCGAAGGTAGACAATTGACGGAAGCCGAATTAAGGTGAAATTGAGTGCTGGCAAGAAACCGCTCCAGATCAATCAAATTTTGCTCCTGGAAGTGCAACTCAGGAAGCTTTCACGTCGTAAACCGATTAACGGGGATTCGTAAACGCAGCTTCGAGTTGTTCGCTGGAACTTTCAGGGGAAATAAGCGGTGGTGCTCGTGCTTGCAGATTGCAATCGTGATTGAGTGATTAGCGAACGAGTTTAATGAGGTTTCCCTGGAAGCTGGAATTGATTGACTTTTGCAAGGTTGCGCTCTTTTCGTTTCAGATAACGAAGTTTATTTTAGCAATTTTAATGCAAATAAAACTGATCTTAAGATGCCCTAAGTACAATGTACTTTCAACTCAACATCGATCTACTAAGCTTGAACTAAACCGTTGACTTTGAAATTGGCCACTTAGCTCTCTACGACTAATTGCTCGTGCTTACGCTGGAGTTCAACAGTTGCTGTGAAACCGTTACTTTGAAAGTGCGTAACTCGGCGAGAAAACAAAAATGCCAAAAGGTAAGGCCACCAACCGTCCCAAAACTACGCGCACGTGCGATAATTACAATGTTGAAAACTGCCCTTGATTTTCGAAATTCAGTTCTCGAACTGTGTCTTGAGCCACTGGGAAGCCTTCGCAATGACTCTCCCCCACAAATTGCCCGTGCCAACCTGAACGGAGTCGATAATTACCGTCGCGAGTTTATGCAAACGGTTCAACAGTCGGAAATGGCTAATTTCGGTGAATTATCTTTCTCATTGACATTAGAGGCACACTTTGGAGCGCAGTTGGGCTTCAACTCTACCCCCGCGAGGTGAACTTGAGTTGATATTTTGGTCAAACGATGACTTAGTTGGGCTTATTTGCCTAAGTTGACTTAACCCGAACAAAGTTTGTGTTTGCTTCTGCTAGTGACCAATATATGGCGCACCAACAGATAGCTTTTCTATCAAATCTTTCAATCTTAAAAAAATCTTTTGGCAGATTAAAATAAAAAAAAGATTAAACTGGATTTCAAATTGTTTCAATAACTCACTTGGTGACAACCAGATGAAACTATGTAAATTTTTTATTCAGATTTTATGATTGAATAAAACATACATATTCACTAGTTCATGAGGTGGTTAGAAAAAGGCTGAGTGATTTTTGAGATGTTTTGAATTTGAATTTAATTTTATCTCTGCATTCCGTATTAAGAATAAGCATAAGCATAGGTGCCCACCCGCAGTTGCTATTCCGTTATTGACCAGGACCTCCAGAAGTATCTTTCTTCGCTTCGCAACTTCTCAAAGGCCCCCATCATGCTGATCAATACCGGCGCCAGCCACGACCAGTGGTAGGGTCACGGGCAAGTGGATGGGAATGTTAGTCCGATACTTGAGTGATAGAGACCGCTTCTCCGATGCTTCTCCGACAAAAAAATAATCTCTTTTAATCTATTTTTAAATCAATTTATTTGTTAAAAATGTTAATTTTCTTAAAACAGATGAAAGTTTAAAAAAAATACAAGTTAAATTTTGTGTTATAAAAAATGTGTGTTAAAAACTATAATCATTCTGTGATAATATCGGTAAAATGATCATTGTCATGCATTTAAAAGAGGATAAATGTACTCCTTGAATTGAACATTTCTCCGTATATTTGACTTTATTCCCTTAATCGTTAAGGACTTGACAAAATAAAATGATTAGGGCACTATTTTACAAATAAAAGAAAAAGTTTTCAAAAAATTATGAATTTTCCGAATTATAAAAATATTTTACAAAGAAAAAGCATACCTGAAAAAAAAATGTTTTGGGAATCAAAATAATTTTTATTTAGATTTCTTAGCTATGGTCACAAATTTCGAGCTGACGATTTGGGAAAATGTAAAAAAAAATTCTGTGTTTCAAAATCTGTATTTATGATTTGAATGAATGTTCACCACTTTAAAGATTCTTTTACAATCGAGCAACTCTTTCAAGAATGGGCAAATTAATAATAAATGTAACTTGAGTATCTTTTCTTGGAGGAAAAGTTTGTGAGTTTGAAATTGAAAGAAATTTAAATAAAAAAAAAACTGTGTTAAAAATAACCGTTTGACAATTCGACTTTTCACACAACAAAAAAATGCGCAAAATTACTATTTTTGTAAATTATCTTTTTTTTTTATTGTGACAAAAAAATCCATTTTTGGCGATATGACTTTACGGTCAAAATTTTGATGACAGTGTTGCCAAATAAAAACAAAACACACAATTGAGTTATCAGGGCTGCGGAGTCGGGTCATATTTCAAACGACTCCGACTCCGACTCCGACTCCAGCTTTCTCAGACTAGCCGACTCCGACTCCGACTCCGGCTCCGGCTTTCAACAAATGGTTGGCTCCGACTCCGACTCCGACTCCGGCCTACCAACTCTAGCCGACTCCGACTCCAGCTTTCAACAAATGGTTGGCTCCGACTCCGACTCCGACTCCACATATTTTTAAATGTTTCAAAAGTTAGTCAACTATTATTAGTTAATTATTTTTAAAACATTGATAAATAAGATTATTTAAATACTCTCTAAGCGTCATGTTTTTCTCAAGAAAAATAAGTTCGAATCACAAAACGAAAACAAAAGTTTCTAGGTTACAAGTTTTATACGTTATGGAAACGGATATCGAAAAATATCTTCAGTTTTAGAGGCATTTTGAGAAGAACAGTTTTGTAAATAAATTTGGAATTATTTGCTTAATCTCAAATTTGCAAATGATGTATTCAAAGCTAATAAATTTGAATATTAAATTGTTACTTTTGAATGAATAATTAAAAGAAACCTGGCCTTAATGATCTATTGAACATTAAAATTCAATTTGCTCTTTTTCAGGCTGACATTTATAAGAAGCACAGTGACAGGCACCTTGTTTTTAAATGACAATTTTAAACGAAACATTTTTTTTTTGTTTTTTTTTACATGGACATCACGCCATGGCGGAAGGAGATTATTATTGCAAATCAATGTATGTGAACGATTTCTTCGTGGAAGAGGTCCTTTTCAAATATCTGTGACGTAGAAAATATTTTTCCCTGGAATTTATTTATTTATTTTAATTTTAAAAATTAACATACATTAAAAAGGAGGCGCACGATACTTCGTGAATCTTCACCTAAAACGAAGCTTTATGAATGATCTTGCGCCTCCATCAAAATATATGAAAAAACTTAAAGTATAATAAATACAAATATCCACAAGTAAAATATTTTCAAGGTCACAAGTATTTCATTTTTTTAAGGTACATTGATTTGCAATGATAAACCCCTTCCGTCATATTGGCGTGGGACATACAGTATGAGAAAATTCTTACGGGTTGATAATATTTTGATTTCGTTTTTTTTTAATATTATTTGAAAAATAATTTAAAATCCTACATTTTCTTCTATACATTTTTTTATTAGTAAATTTTTGTACTGAAGTCTTGAGATTTGTTCAGCGATAATTTGCAACGATATCAAAATAGTTTACCTAAAATCAACATCAACATTCAATAATTATTTCAAAATTAGTTACAATTTCTTTTGATATTTTTTGTTTGTTTCAATTATTTTAAATGCAACACTTTGATTTTCTTGTACTCAGTTCTAAACAAAATGCGCATGTTGAGTTCCAAGTAAGAAATTGTTATTATCGTTGATTATTTGTTACAAAAGATGAACTTTCAGTGACTCTTTTTCGATTTCCAAAAACAGTAATTACTATTTGTAATCTTTTTATGTACCTCGTAATTTTTTCCTAAAAATGATTTAACTTAAAACCTCCAAGATATTCGCTATGGGGGTAAAAGATGACTGTGTATGTTCTTTTTTCAGAAAGAACTGGATGAAATTTGGTCAAATTTGAATTGGAAGGGCACATAAATATAGGCAAAAGGAAGCAGTCAAGAATCAATTAGATATGTCTGACTACATAACCAATATTTTTTATATATTTTTTTTAATTATGATACTACATGCTTGGGTAAGAGGTTATCATTTAGTGATTACAGTGACATAACACAATTAGAGCTTTCCAATAACAATAAAAAGCTTTAAAAACATAATGGCATCTAATAAATCTCTTTTAAAAAATGAAAAATTGGCGACGCATTGCATGCGTTGTATAGTAAATACTGAACAATAAAAAACATATTTTTTGTTGAATTTAAGATAACTCCGACTCCGACTCTGACTCCGGGTTATCAGAAATCTTCGGCTCCGACTCCGACTCCGACTTCAGCTCTTAAAATTTAGCCGACTCCGGCTCCGACTCCGACTCCAGCTGTTCGAGTTTTGACGACTCCGACTCCGACTCCGACTCCAGGTCCCCAAAAAGACCCGACTCCACCGACTCCGGCTCCGACTCCGGCTCCGACTCCGACTCCGACTCCACAGCCCTGGTTATAACATTGAAAACCGAAAAGATCTTTATTTGATTTGCTATATCAAATTGGCTATTGAATTTAAAAATTTCTGTTAAGTACTTTAACAGAAATTTTTAAATTGTGCACCATTTTTTTGTAAAATCAACTGGAAAACTGTGTTTTTGTTAAATACGTGCCTTTTTTATCTTTATATGTCATGGCAAGACTTTACCATTTTAGATTTTTTTTAAAGGGATCCAAAGATTTGCCATAAATCTATTTCTACATGTAAAAAGTCATTTTTGTCTTTTTCTACGGTTTTGTACATCATGATTATAATTTGAAAATCAATCATAACTTTTGGAAAGGTCTAGATAATTTTCCTCCTTTTGAAATTAGGAACACTTTTTAGAATTTTGAAATTATTTTTATTGAAAAAATCACAAATTTCACAAAAGTTTCATTTTTTTAGCATTGAAAATTGAATCAATTGACAGACCCTAGCGCAGCCAATCTTTCGAAGGGATCCTGGAGAGAGCCTTAGGTTAGATTACGCCTAGCACTCTTCTTGTCATTTATTAACATTTGTAGTGCGCCATTGCATCGGAATGCATTGAAACATCACAAGCGTTAAAGCGGCCAGGCCTACTGCGTGAGGCTAATTAGGTGACATCTGAAAAAAAAACTCATTTGTATCGGTTTGAACTGTTTGTGATCTCTTTATGTATCTCAAAAACTAATTATCCGATTTTCGAAGCCTCAGAGAGAAAATTGGGAAAATTTCAACCCCCTCAAAAAACTAAAAATCATAAAATTAGCGAATTAAGTACATTTAATTGCAATTTCATTGAACTTTAAAAATAAGTAGTTTACCCATTTTTGACACTCTTCAAAAATTGAACTTTAAAAAAAAAATGTGCCTATAGAACCAAATTTCACAGCATTATGCACTTTGGCTAAAATATATTTTTGAATCCCTTTAAATATTTCAGACAAATTCGATAATTTAAAAGTATTTATTTTAAGAATCCAAATTTCAATTTAAAAAATTTAAATAAATAATTAAATAGTTATTTTTACGAGTGTAATGTTATTTTCTGAGAAGTCCCAATCATAATTTACACTTTTTCCGAGGACAACAAATCGATCAGAAAATTCTACATCAAGATAGAGATTTTCATTTATTTACGAACCCATTTTCGTTAACCAGCCCACATAACCTGTGTGGAAAAACTTACGATTTAAAATTGTTTCTTTTGACATTAGAAATGTTGGATAAAGTTTCATCCAAATTGAGCATGAGCATGAGCATGAGCATGGTTGACTGCCAATGAGCTGCTACTCCGTTATTGACAGATCAGCTGAAGTTAAACAATGAATCAAAAATGATCAGTGGGAGCCAACCATCCGTTCACTGTTTAACCCCTGAAGACCCCGACTTTATTAGTCAATACCGGCGCCCTCCCAAGAAGCCTGCAGTTCAACAAAAGGGAGGAATGTTAGTCCGATAGTTGAAGTTGCAGACTCATCAAGCACATAGTTTTTCGCTGTATACTTGTTGATACCGCTTGAGACCGTTGAATCCACAGCATCTCCTTCAAGCATCACATGATTATTTTTTTTTTGGGTTAGTAGGATAAGGTATTGGCTTTTCGATGCCTCCCGAGCTACGATGCTATGGGGAGGACTTTCATAACAAACCCGTCGGCGAGCCTTCCGAGCAACGATGCTATGGGAAGGTCTTTCTAATTAGCACACCAAAACACTCGCGCACAGGTATTTAAATACTGAATAAATGTAATTTTTCATCACGATTACCCAGACGAAATTGATGATATAGGAAGGACTTTTTTACAGTCATTTACAGTAATACTTAAACTTATTTTAATGCAACAATTCACACGACGTCGTGCCTCCCGATCAACGATGATATAGGAAGGACTTGAGCAAGCCAATCAGGATGAAACACGAAATAAAATTCTTTTCTTTTCACACACAATGCCACATAATTGACCACGCGTCACCACCCAACTAATTGAACTGATTTTCTTCTGCTTGTGGACAAGCCAACCAGGATGAAACACGAAATAAAATTCTTTTCTTTTCACACACAATGCCACATAATTGACCGCGCGTCACCACCCACTGATTTTCTTCTGCTTGTGGGCAAGCCAACCAGGATGAAACACGAAATAAAATTCTTTTCTTTTCACACACAATGCCACATAATTGACCGCGCGTCACCACCCACTGATTTTCTTCTGCTTGTGGGCAAGCCAACCAGGATGAAACACGAAATAAAATTCTTTTCTTTTCACACACAATGCCACATAATTGACCGCGCGTCACCACCCACTGATTTTCTTCTGCTTGTGGGCAAGCCAACCAGGATGAAACACGAAATAAAATTCTTTTCTTTTCACACACAATGCCACATAATTGACCGCGCGTCACCACCCAACTAATTGAACTGATTTTCTTCTGCTTGTGGGCAAGCCAACCAGGATGAAACACGAAATAAAATTCTTTTCTTTTCACACACAATGCCACATAATTGACCGCGCGTCACCACCCAACTAATTGAACTGATTTTCTTCTGCTTGTGGGCAAGCCAACCAGGATGAAACACGAAATAAAATTCTTTTCTTTTCACACACAATGCCACATAATTGACCGCGCGTCACCACCCACTGATTTTCTTCTGCTTGTGGGCAAGCCAACCAGGATGAAACACGAAATAAAATTCTTTTCTTTTCACACACAATGTCACATAATTGACCGCGCGTCACCACCCAACTAATTGAACTGATTTTCTTCTGCTTGTGGGCAAGCCAACCAGGATGAAACACGAAATAAAATTCTTTTCTTTTCACACACAATGCCACATAATTGACCGCGCGTCACCACCCAACTAATTGAACTGATTTTCTTCTGCTTGTGGGCAAGCCAACCAGGATGAAACACGAAATAAAATTCTTTTCTTTTCACACACAATGCCACATAATTGACCGCGCGTCACCACCCACTGATTTTCTTCTGCTTGTGGGCAAGCCAACCAGGATGAAACACGAAATAAAATTCTTTTCTTTTCACACACAATGTCACATAATTGACCGCGCGTCACCACCCAACTAATTGAACTCTGGATAAAGTTTCATCCAAATTAAAAAAAAAACTCAAATTAAAAAAACGCCTAATATTAAGCTAAAATCTAAAGTTTTAAGTAAGCTATGCAAATTATTTGAGTTGGCTAATTGAAAAAAAAATCCAAGATTAAACATAGAATAATTTTTTTTATTTAACTGTTATCAAGCAATTATGCTCACAATTAGTAAAAGCCAACAACTCAAAGGTGACCTAGCTGCTATAAAATGGCCCTATTTAATTGGTTGTTTGATGTATGCTCATTATCAATCTGTATTCAAAAATAATTCCTATCCAGTATTTTTCATGATTTTCAAAGCAAACAATTCAACTAGTAACCAACAGATGTCGTCTTCTTCAGAAAATTGCATGTAAATACACTCTTCACTGAGTGAGTCTTCAGACATCGATATTGTATCTGTTGCTCCCAAATCGCTTAAATTTCGTGCAACTCCACTCAGATCTCAACAACCCTTTAAAGCCTCTCCTCGTGGGGGAAAAACATTGTTTCACGTTTGAGGGGGAGGCCGGCTTGAAATCGTTTTGACATTTAATGAAGAGCAGCATCGGCAGCATCGAGCATATTTTGCATATCAATGAGGTGGTTCGACATTTGAAAAATGCAACACAGTTTCCGTACCGTGGGGTTCGATCCACGTGAAGGGGAGGGGGTAATAATGAAATTATTGTAACTCTAGGGCCGTCGCTGGAATTGGTAATGGAATCCCACCATTAAATGGCGGTTACACGGTTGCGGTTCTGGTGAGGTTGGGCAGGAATGAGAATTTAAATTGGCTTGCAACAGGACGAACGGACGCGTAATACAATTTGTCAGCGGAGGTAAATTTGTTTTACATACAATTTGAATTTGAATGCTAATACGCGGTGATTAAGGGGGTCCCCTCTTTTCATTGTGACCACCGCGCAAGGCTAAATTGTTCTGAATCAAAGCCTAATGGGAGGCTGCTGCCATTTGTCTGCATGCAGTGTGGTGCAGCTGGTAAGTTAAACTGTAATTTAGTTGTGGTGGCCGCTAAAAAGTGCAATTTGCAGGATAAATTATGCAAATTAGTGGCGGTTTTTATTAACAATTTAATTGTGTTTAAAAGCGCAAAGCTCGCAGCCTCATTTTGAATGGGCGGATTTTTATTTGATTTTTTTTAACCATTTGAATCCCCAGATTACCACAAAAAGAAAACCTTTCACCAATACATACCAATTACCTAATCAGACATAGCATAATCCAGATGTTACTAACCTGAAAAATAAAAGAAATCACTTTGAGCAAATAATTTGAGCTTTTATCATACTTTCAGATACTGGAGAACTATTTTATACTAAAAATTACATCGCTTGCTTATTTATATTGTTAAATAAATGTTCGAACCCACAAAAAAAAAACTTTTTCCAAAATGAGAAATTCTGTTCGATTTTGGTAGAAAAATAGTACAAACAATTATTTTTTAACAAGAACATCTTAATCAAAAACGGGGCAATACTCTCAAAAATATTTGTATTGGCATAAGCAAAAATTTAACTATTAAAAAAATGTTGATGTTGTTTGGGAGCATTTTACGAAAAATTCTAAATCTTGTTTAAATTTCAACTCATAAAACTTAAAAATACAAAAATTGTAATTAAGATGGTGATGAAGGTTTGCAACGATATACATTTGAATTTAAACACAGGGGAAGTGCGTGAGTCTGAAAATGCAATAAAAAGTAATATATGAACGAACCCAAGTTCAAAACAAAACTAAATTTGATTTTTTTAAGGAAAGTATGTTCATTGAAAAAAAATAACCTTCAATTCTATAAAAATAAAAGAAAAATCAGAGCTTTGATTTTGAAAAGTTTTTAAATGTGCATGTACCTTTAGACAAAAACAGTGTAAATTTTAAAATACTAAATGATTTCATGATTTGTAAAAGTTTTGTAAAAATAATTTATTTATTTTTTTATAGATATGCTGAAGTTATTTGCACAACATTAAAATGTTGTGTTTTCACCAAATTTTCATTGAACTTTCATTATGATTTTTGGACAATATAAACTGCATTTATTGATATTATAAGTTTTGAAGAAGATAGTTTTTGCCATAATCTTCATTATTGTGTAGACAGATGAGTCCAAAAACATCAAAAAATGCATTTTTAATTAAATTTTATACAAAAAGCGTAGTCGGGCCAAAATGCACCGCTGTGAAGCTCCTTTGTAAAGAAAAGTGGTGTCATCTAGTGTTGACTAGTGAAAACTGCTTTTACCCGGTGCATTTTGCCCCGCTGTTGTTTGATTTTCAATTTGATATTTCCGAACAATTTTGAGGTTTTTTAAATTTTTTTCTAAATGGATGACGAAGAAAAATAGTTCGATGTTCTAAACGAACAAAATTCAACCACAGTAGAGCTGTAATGGTTGATAAATCACAGTTTTCCCTAAGGGGGTGTTTTAAAAACCGTCTAATTCAAATTGATATATATAAAAATAGACACCAAGAGTCACGATGATATTTTCAGGAAATGTAGTTAAAAATGTGTACTTTCAGGCGCATTGTTCGGTTTTGCGCAAAAAGCGCCTTTTCAAAAAATAGCAACATGAAAATGTGTGTGTGTGTGTGTGTGCAACCAACCAAACGGGACCACGCGGTCGCTTCTTACAAATTGAGTTGTTTCCATGTATTTTTTAGCTCTCATTCTATACATGCAAATAACTCGCATAGGCATTTGGAAGGTGTTAGCTCTGCCGAGCTTCGGTGACCCATTTCTACGCTGGCTAGCCGAGCGCGAGGTACTTCAGCTTTGTCGACAAGCCCCGCCCTGAAGAACGTTTGGACCAATCGGATTCAAACGTTATTTAGAACTTCCGAACCCTTGTCAAATGGACAAGGACCCAGCGCGTATATAGTTGATGGTGGTAACAGTATTCCTAATTCCAGTCATAGCTCACCAAGTCGCGATGGCCTAGTGGTTAGCATTTTTGCTTACCAATCCAAAGGACGGGGGATCGAACCCCGACTCAAGCGACTTTGATTTTTCGTACATGTTCAGAGTTTCAAGATTTATATTTCCTATACTTTCTCGTTGGGAGCAGATGGGAATCGAACCCAGGACCATTCGCTTACAAAGCGAACACCGTAACCAGTCAGCCACGGCCGCTCCCTCAAAAAATAGCAACATGAAAATACGCTCAAAATCATTTAAAAATGGTTTTGCTGTCTTTGGCAAAGATGTGTAATTACAGTCGACTCTCTGGCTGTCGATCTTCTCGATATCAATAATTCTCCATCTATCGATGAATTCTTCAGTCCCTTCAATCTGCATACTTCAATTATCTTCATTCCTCGATATTTTCCCTTGCTTGAAAGATCTCTTCCTCGACGGTCCTTTGGATTCTGTTTGCTTTAAAAATCTCTTCCGGTTGTCAATAATTTCACTTTCTCATGGCTTGCATAGACATTTTTCTTGGCGAAACGAAGCCTTAAAGGGTGTTTGACATTAGTTTGTTTTTGTTTGATGGACGTTGCCATGATTCTCTCCCATAGCTGGGTATCAAGAAAAAAATATTTTCAATCGAGTCTTCATTTTGCATCATTCTGTAAACTGATGATTCTCTTCCTCGACGGTCCCTTGGATATTGACCACCAGAGAGTCGACTGTATATATCATAAACAACACGGAAAGGGGATCGATCGCCAAACCAGCGACCGAATTTTGCTGGGTTGGTTTTGCTGATATCAGCGAAATTTTTCTCTAAACCAGCGAATTTTTTCGCTGAAAAAGGTGGCTGCGCGAAATCAAATCCAGCAACTTGGTTTCGCTGGTTTGTTATTTCGAAACGGTTTCTTTTCCAGCGAAAGTTTTCGCTGGTTTGATACACATCCTTCCGACAGCCGTCATAAATGTTTGTTATTGTTCACGTTTGGAAGCGATTTGTGGCAATCGAATTGCTTTAGGGTTTTTTCAAAACAAAAAGCATGAAAAAGTTCTGCATCAAGTTTTCAGCATTAAAATACATACTCAACAGGTGATGGTTCTTTTCAATGAAAAGAAGCACGTTTCCATAAAGTTCTCGCAGCAGAAAAATACGGTGCAGTGAAGCTGGAGATGTATTTGTACTGCTGCATAGATGAGTGCACAAATTGTCGCAGGTGGCAGCAAGAATCGTAGGCGAGGAACTTGACCATGGCCGCGGAACAGTTTGTGCTGTGGCAAGTAAGTACAACCTGGCTGGACTTTCTTTTAATTCTGCTTCCGTTACTGCGAAATCTTTACACGATTCCCAATTAATCTCTGGTTCTCAAATCCTCTGGTTTATTTTGGCATAGGCTTCTGCCGCCAAAACAAAAAAAAACAAACGTCGGTGATAAAAAACGCTGATCCAGTGCAAACAAACACTGGTCCAGTAGAAACATTCGCTGAACCAGCGGATTTTTCGCCGAAACCAGTAGAATAATCTCCTGGTTGATTTTGGTACGAGCTGCTGCCGCCGGAAAAAAAACCCGAACGTCAGCGATAGAAAACGCTGATCCAGCGTAAAAGAACACTGGTCCAGTGAAGAAATCCGCTAGACCAGCGAATTGTTTCCCAAAACCAGCACAATAATCTCCTGGTTGATTTTGGTGCCCTGCCGCTTTTTCCAAACCAGCGAGAAAATTTTCTGATTCTAGCAAAACTGATCCCCCAAACAGCGACATTTCTCACCAAACCAGTGTTTTTTTTCACTGGTTTGGTAGAATTTCATCGGTTTCCAAACCAGCGAAAAAAATTAGCGATTCTAGGTAATTTTTGTGCAGGCTGAGAAATTAGCGACATTTTTCGCTAGTTTTAGCGAACTTTATCGCGATTTGGCGATGGATCCCCTTTCCGTGAACTCTTCACAACATAGTAGGCCGCTAAAATGCTAACATTTTGAGTTATCACCAAAACTGTGCTTTTTTGGACGATTTTTGCAATAATGGCGTATATTCGAGTAGATTAAGAGCTACAAATTTGGCGTCATCGACAAACTTTCACGAAATTTTCTCCTCTACAACTTTGCCGAAGACACCAAAGCACTACAACGTCACCCAACAAAGTTAGTTTTTGGTTGACATCCTGGAAGGTCGTCCCCCTGTATGTCAATAACATCAAAAGATAGCCCTTATCAAGTACAACAACTCTTGGCTAGGATGTCAAATAAAGGAGTTACCAATTTATTCCACTTCAAAATTTTCAACAAATGTTTTGATTTGGCATATTTTCCCAGTAGTTGGAAAAATGCCAAAGTAATTCCGATTTTGAAACCGGATAAAAATCCTGCTGAAGCCTCAAGCTATCGGCCCATTAGTTTGCTTTCATCTATTAGTAAATTATTCGAAAGAATAATTCTTAATAGAATGATGACGCACATTAATGAAAATTCAATTTTCGCTGATGAGCAGTTTGGATTTCGCCTTGGGCATTCAACTACTCATCAGTTGTTGAGAGTTTCAAATTTAATTCGAAGCAACAAATCTGAGGGCTATTCTACTGGCGCTGCTCTTCTAGACATAGAAAAAGCATTTGACAGTGTTTGGCATAAAGGTTTGATTGCGAAATTGAAAAGGTTTAATTTTCCGATTTATATCGTGAAAATTATTCAAAATTATTTGACGGATCGTACTCTGCAGGTATGTTATCAGAATAGCAAATCTGATCAACTACCTGTACGTGCTGGCGTCCCTCAAGGAAGCATTTTGGGTCCAATTTTATACAATATTTTTACTTCTGACTTGCCTGATTTGCCCCCAGGATGTCAGAAATCACTTTTTTGCTGATGACACAAGCATCTCCGCCAAAGGCAGAAGCCTTCGTGTCATCACAAGAAGATTACAAAAAAAGCTTGGATATTTTCAATTCTTATTTGAAAGAATGGAAAATTACTCCAAATGCTGCAAAAACTCAACTTATTATTTTCCCTCACAAACCAAGGGCTGATTTTCTTAAACCAAAAAGTCATCACATTATAAAGATGAATGAGGTAAATTTAAAGTGGGAGGATCAAGTGAAATATCTTGGACTTGGTTTTGACAAAAACCTTACTTACAAGGATCACATTGAAAGTATCCAGGTTAAATGTAACAAATATATTAAATGTTTGTATCCACTTATAAACAGGAATTCTAGACTTTGTCTCAAGAATAAACTGTTAATTTATAAACAAATTTTCAGACCTGCCATGCTTTATGCTGTGCCGATCTGGACAAGCTGTTGCTTAACCAGGAAGAAAAAACTTCAGAGGATTCAGAACAAAATTCTGAAAATGATTCTGAAACTTCCTCCCTGGTTCAGCACCAGTGAACTTCATCAATTAGCCGAAGTTGACACTTTGGATGTTATGTGCAATAAGATAATTGATGCATTTCGACAAAAATCATTGCAGTCTTCAGCTGCATTGATCCGCTCTTTATATAGTTTATAAGTTAGTTTTAAGGTATCCCTTTTCCCTTTTGTACATGTAGGACCTCCTACATTTGAAATCACTGAATAGCGAAAGCTACAATATTTCATGAATAAATGAAAGTTGCTAGTATTTAAAATTGAGGTGAAAAGTCATCGTTTGTGATTGGACACTCAATAATATTTTAACTAAATGAATGTACATGGAAAAGAAATTTAAATAAATATAAATTAAAAAAAAAAAAAAAAAAAAATTATTCCACTTAATTTTGCCATTCCGAACACTGTGCATTGAACTCAAAATGAATATTACTAACAATCTTATCAACCGCCATCGAAATTACATTTGATGCAATCGATCCAAGAAACGGTCGGCTGATGACACCTTTAATATGTACTTCGACATTTATTAAAGTCACGCGGAAGATGTCCTGGTAGTTACAGAGCAGAAGTGAACCTGAAACCATGAAGTTTAGTGCAGAAGTTTGGGCTCTGCTGCTGCCTTCGATTGCTATTTCCACCTTGGTTGAGTTTAAACCTTTCAACGTTAATGGGAAAGATTCAAGGCAAAGCGATGCTGTAACGTTTTTCTACGCCGAGATTTATGAGCCTGAGTATCCAGTTATAGATTTTGCAGACATTAAATTTGAACTAAGCAAACACCCTTGTGTGATGATGGCTCCTAGCTACTCGTTTGTTAGGGACGAGATGGTTCTATATGCAACTTGTGACTTTAGTAATATCATGAGGTATAAGTTAACTCTGAGCGAATCTGCACGGAGCTGGGAACTTATAGGAAACCACGATTGTGGCTTAACCTACATAAGGGAATTTCTTATGTCCAGGGAAGGAATCAACTATACCGTAAGTGGCTTTGAAGAACACCATGAAAATGCATATGTGCAGCTTTTACAGTACAAGCCTGGATGGAATTATGACCAGATTCGCGCCGTGCACCCGATTGTGAACAGAACCGATCTACACAAATATGATAGTAGGCAGTGTGTATGTTACAATCGATCAACCACACTGAATCCAATGGAAATATGGCATAAGAAATGTTCGGGTTCACTTTACGCTCCTGGCTTAGTTTTGATAGCTTTTGGAGCATGGTTGAGCATGTTTCAATCAGTCAACTTGAAATTGTGAAAAGATTGAAGCGCGCGGTACTGAAAAGCAAACTCAAAACAAGGATTTGTTTAAAATAACGCAAGCTGATATAACACTGTACTTGCACTTGATCATGTTAATAAAATTGATAATTTACTCAATACATGAACTACTCAGTTTTCAGTTTTCAGCTTTCAGTTATCAGTTTTCAGTTTTCAGTTGGATGTTGGATGTTGGATGTTGGAAGTTGGAAGTTGGAAGTTGGAAGTTGGAAGTTGGAAGTTGGAAGTTGGAAGTTGGAAGTTGGAAGTTGGAAGTTGGAAGTTGGAAGTTGGAAGTTGGAAGTTGGAAGTTGGAAGTTGGAAGTTGGAAGTTGGAAGTTGGAAGTTGGAAGTTGGAAGTTGGAAGTTGGAAGTTGGAAGTTGGAAGTTGGAAGTTGGAAGTTGGAAGTTGGAAGTTGGAAGTTGGAAGTTGGAAGTTGGAAGTTGGAAGTTGGAAGTTGGAAGTTGGAAGTTGGAAGTTGGAAGTTGGAAGTTGGAAGTTGGAAGTTGGAAGTTGGAAGTTGGAAGTTGGAAGTTGGAAGTTGGAAGTTGGAAGTTGGAAGTTGGAAGTTGGAAGTTGGAAGTTGGAAGTTGGAAGTTGGAAGTTGGAAGTTGGAAGTTGGAAGTTGGAAGTTGGAAGTTGGAAGTTGGAAGTTGGAAGTTGGAAGTTGGAAGTTGGAAGTTGGAAGTTGGAAGTTGGAAGTTGGAAGTTGGAAGTTGGAAGTTGGAAGTTGGAAGTTGGAAGTTGGAAGTTGGAAGTTGGAAGTTGGAAGTTGGAAGTTGGAAGTTGGAAGTTGGAAGTTGGAAGTTGGAAGTTGGAAGTTGGAAGTTGGAAGTTGGAAGTTGGAAGTTGGAAGTTGGAAGTTGGAAGTTGGAAGTTGGAAGTTGGAAGTTGGAAGTTGGAAGTTGGAAGTTGGAAGTTGGAAGTTGGAAGTTGGAAGTTGGAAGTTGGAAGTTGGAAGTTGGAAGTTGGAAGTTGGAAGTTGGAAGTTGGAAGTTTGAAGTTTGAAGTTTGAAGTTGGAAGTTGGAAGTTGGAAGTTTGCAGTTTGTAGTTTGCAGTTATAAGTTTGATGTTATAAGTTTGATGTTTGGAGTTAGAAGTTTGAAGTATAAAGTTTGTAGTTAATTGAAGTTGGAAATTTTCTGTTTTCCATTTTTGGTTAAAAATTTGAAGTTTTCAGTTTTCAGTCAACGAAGCCCCTCTAGGCACCAGTAAACCTCATTGCGACCAATAAACATGAATGAAAATCGGTTACTGTTATTGGCACAATTTCCATAACCATTTGCTGCCCTTTTCCCAGACCGTGACCAGACATCGGCGTCGTCGTCATCGATCACCGATCGTGGTCGCAGTTTCACTCCGCTAACCACGAGTTTTCATCCAAAAGCCGGCGATATTTGCTTTTCTTTAATTGTAACCGCGGCAGATTGCTGAAATACCTCCCTAGGCCAGTACCAGTTCAGTCAGTCGTCAGTCGAAGTGAGATCTGATTAGGGGCCAGTGAATCCACTTAACACGCTTCAACGAGACTTACTCACTAGCTGGCAACCCTGCCACGGGTTGGGAAAGACCAACGACGCGCCAGTTGGCTGGTTGGCCCCACAGAGTTACGCCAAATACAAGCATTGTTGACGAGTCACCGCAGAATGCAATCTAAAGCTTTCACTTGATTTGGTCGCAAATTAGGTGGAAATCTGTGTGGTTGATCATAGTTTACCTCGATCTAGTACAATTCAAAACCAATACAACGCAAACCTCTTAAAAGTGTCTCAAAATGTGAAATGAAAAATTGCTCCAAATTTATGAAACCAATTTAAACCATTCCATTAACAGAAGCCAGTTACATGTGCAACCCCGAAAGTAGATCTGGTCACGAAAACCCTCGAAAACATGGTCTGATGACCAAAAAACCAATTTCCGTGAGCACCCCAGCAAATCAATCATCGCCGTTCGTCGTCGTGGCCAAACCAAACAAACTTTGGCCACACTGACCAACTCTACCGAGCAGAACTTTTGCTTCGAGCGGGGTTGTTGACGTTCGACGACTCGAGCTCGGTTGGCGTGGCCAGCGCCAATATCCGCTAGACGGCCCCAATTGGGCTAACGACCCTCGCGGCGAAAAATTTGTAATCGTCCATGGTTTCCAAACCGTTTAAGCAGTACTTTCTGGCTGACCAATGACTACCTGCCTAGTGGTGTTACATCAGAGACAGAGTGGCACTTGAAGCTTTTGAAAACAACAACGGTTAAGTTCTAGACAATAACTCAACCAAGCATTCCAACTAACTTATTACTAATCGAGTTTCATTAAGAAGCTTCTAATCACACAGCAAAACCCGGCATTCTTCCTCAAAACCTTGACGAAAGTGCAAGTTCCAGGCGGTGAAAACCTGTAGCGAAACCACAACTTGCGCTGAAACCGGTCCCGAAACTCTGCAGTGCGTTTCCCACAAATTTCTTCTCCGCGAGTGGGGCTCGCAGTTTTGCTTATGTGCGTTCATGCTTCCTTATTGCGATGACGATCAGCAGTGCTGGCTAATAACCAGTGCATGCAGTTTTCAGCTAAGTCGGTATGCATTTATTCATCGACGACGAAGGCGTGTGTGGAGCAGTTGGTATACAACAACTGCGTCTTCTCCCTTGATTTACGCAGTGCAACTGTCATTTGGGGGAACATTGAACAATTCTGTAGTACATGGAAATTAATTTATTTATTTTTTACTTTCACCATCACGATGCCGAAACTTTTCAATACAAATTGATACAGCAGTGTTGCCAGAGTACCAACATCTCTTCCCATTTTTTCGCAGAAAAAAAAATTAAACTAACATAACTACAAAACGTTTATTTAAAAAAAAAAAATATGCCAATAATTAACTCTTGCCGATCAACATGCAAACACTTAGCCGATATGCCTCCTAAGTATAACAATAATCTGAGGTATTGTTGAGTTAATATATTTTGGAAATTAAATAATAAAACATTGTTTCATGGAAAACACAGGTTTACAAAAACGTAAAATCTTTAAAATCGTTGAAAATTACAGTTTAATTTTAATTTTTCAGATTTATTTTTAACAACAAAAATGAATGAAAATTGTCATGGTGGTTTATGTATTAATAATCAATTAAATTCCACTCCATTTTTCATTATGGAATAAACACAATTCAAATCTATAAAGTCTAATCTAATCTAATCTAATCTAACACAAACGCAGCCAGTCCGATGAAAGCATGCTGGAAAGTCTTGTGATTAGATTACGCCCCAAGCACTTTTCTTGTCATTATTAATAATTGTAGTACATCCGAGAACACCCGAAAATGTATTACAAAAATTAAAGCGGCCAGCCCTACTGCGTTGTGTTTACCGCAGAGAGGATTCTGAGAACGGATCACATTTCACAGAATCTACAGGGGAGGAAGGATGCGTGGACATACCGTACCAAACGCTCCAATGTCATGTTTCATGTGTGTTATATAGTAGTTATTTATGTTCAGATAAATAAAATATATAGATAATATATCAATTGTAGTTTTACAAATTACCTTGATTTTTCCTGAAAAAGAATGTTAATTAAAAGAAAAAGTAGAAGGGAAACGAAGGAAGAGTCATTAAATACTTGATCGTAAGCGTTAAATTAAAAGACCAGTTAAATATTATTTGAAATTAGCTAAACCTTTTCTTAAAATAAATCGCATTAAGTAAAAAAATAACTTGTTCTGAACTTTGTTTGATTTTGACGATTTTTTTTGATTGACGCAATGCAAAGAAAAAAAAAGGTCGAAGAAATAGGGTAGCAAATATAAATTATTGCAACAAAAAATAAAACATTAATCCGGCAGCACTGTCGACTCCTGCGTCACCCCCAACAGCATTAACGTGAAGACTTCCATCATTGTCATGATTTTTCGTTCAAAGATATAAATTTTGCGTCACTTTCAATATTTTGACTAAATTCCTTCAACAAGTTATTTAGAATAGTGCCCTACACATTCTGATTCCTTTTGGTAACGATTATCCCATTCCTTGTAAAGTTATGGAAATCGTCATTTATCAATGATTGCCAACTAGGACGGCAATGACTGTGCCACAAAATTATATAAATTTTGAAGCACATTTGATTTAGATCAAAAATTCTTTCAGTGGCTTCAAGAAGGCAACAACCGGCACATGCTGATTCCTTTTGGTGCTGAAATTCGTTAAATTGAATTTAATACAGAATATTTTATAGTGATGATTAATTTTCTTCGAAAATGATCAACGGCTTCACCTTAACCGTCAGCAGTCTCCCCGTTAGCTTCTCTCTCCAGGCAATCATCATTCCCGCTCGCAATGATTCCAATGATGACACAGCCGCTCTCGCTCTTGGAAGCGGGAGCGTGTTTGCCAACACCACACACGCGATCACGAACACTATCAGGCCGGCAAGAGCGCACGAACACAACCACAGTTTTTCTCTCGGTTTTTCTCAACTCTTTCGTTCCCTAATCGAAGCAAACGACGCCGCTAAAATTGGCAAATCTGGTACAAAATCGTCGCAAAACCCGCATTTTCACGGTTCCCCGACCGATAACCGACCAAAACACGATCACCGTGACAACACTCGGAACATGGTCAATCGAAAGAACCCGGACGATCCACAAAAATGAGAAAAAAGGCGAAAAATTTAACAAAAAACACGGACGCCAAGCAGAACGAACTGCTCCCGATGACGGCTTCGAATCAAACACAATTCAAATCTATAAAGTGTTAAAAAAAACGTTATTAAAATATTCAAATCCAAAATTTTTTGTCCGATCTTCTTTTTTACCATCATTTACATAACAAAAACATAGAATTCCAAGAATTTGTTGTTACTAGTTACTCGTTGGCTATGCAATTTGCAAAATAGTTCTGGCGGTCAAAATGCTTTTGCACACTTTTCAAATGTTGCTCCAGATTTGTGTGAGATTCGTTACTTTCAGGTGAAATAACGCAATGAAGGGTACAAGGATCATCAAATGAAGTAGTTTTTTCTTCATATTTGACTTTTATTATAACCCTGAAAAAATGGTTCAAATTGTATAACTAAGTTATTCGTCCATTTGTAAACAATACCTTAAAAATTAAGTTTTGAAGATTTTTGATCAATAAAATGTAACAATTTACTTTTTTGAGCTTGAAGAAACCAGTGTTGGAATTTGGGCGAGAACAAGGAAAACATTGCTCGCTAGCGAGCGAGAGAGAGAACTTTTACAGGGTGACCACTCAAGTCCCATTTTAAATTCCCGACTTTTCCAGAAACTCTTTTTAAAAAGGTCATTATTAACCATCGAAAAAATCTAAATCAATATAAAAAAAAACTATGGACAATTTTTTTAAAAAAAAACAGAAACATAAAAAATAATTCAAAAAAATAAAAGCTCATTATTTTGATTCAGAGAAGAAACTAAACAATTAGTCTTTAAAATTAATGAGGGAGCGGCCGTGGCTGACTGGTTACGGTGTTCGCTTTGTAAGCGAATGGTCCTGGGTTCGATTCCCATCTGCTCCCAACGAGAAAGTATAGGAAATATAAATCTTGAAACTCTGAACATGTACGAAAAATCAAAGTCGCTCGAGTCAGGGTTCGATCCCCCGTCCTTTGGATTGGTAAGCAAAAATGCTAACCACTAGGCCATCGCGACTTGGTGAGCTATGACTGGAATTAGGAATACTGTTACCACCATCAACTATATACGCGCTGGGTCCTTGTCCATTTGACAAGGGTTCGGAAGTTCTAAATAACGTTTGAATCCGATTGGTCCAAACGTTCTTCAGGGCGGGGCTTGTCGACAAAGCTGAAGTACCTCGCGCTCGGCTAGCCAGCGTAGAAATGGGTCACCGAAGCTCGGCAGAGCTAACACCTTCCAAATGCCTATGCGAGTTATTTGCATGTATAGAATGAGAGCTAAAAATACATGGAAACAACTCAATTTGTAAGAAGCGACCGCGTGGTCCCGTTTGGTTGGTTGCACACACACAATTAGTCTTTAAAATTAATGATAACTGAATTTAAATTATTTTTCCTCATGTTATTTTATGTTCTTTGAAATAAAAGAACGTATTAAACATGATAATTATTTCAAAGAGTTTAGAAAAAATAATGAAGAATCATCTATAAAAAATAAGGTTTTACCAAGTTCCCTTTTTAATTTGTAAATTTGAATATTGAATGTTTGAATCATTGTTGATTTATCCAGTTGTCAGTATTCAACCGTATTTTTTTTTCCAATGAAATATTCAGTTGGATAAGATTCCATATTTTACCACTTATTTCATGCAAAATGTTTGAAGAGACAAATTCTTTATACAAATTTGCAGTCATACTTATTTTGCAATTTAAATTTTTTTCATGCATTCAAATCGTTAAAAAAGATTTTCACTTTTTGCATTCATTACGACTAACGAAAAAAATCGTCAAAAATTCCGCGGAGGCAGTCGCTTTAAAAAAAAAGTGAAACGATGTTTTCAGTCGCAGAAATTACAGATTTGATCAAATTGAGTTCTGCAAAGTTCTAGGATCATCTAGACATCCTAACAAATCACTGGAAACAAGAATCGTCCCAATTGGTTGAGTAATGCCCAAGAACCAGGGAATTCAAGTTACCGTTCCACTTTTTTTGGGAGGCTTGGGCGTCCGTGTAAGTTGGACATGCGTTGGGCGCTCCAGTGTCAAATTTGTTTGTTGTTATAAACCTCTGCTTTGATAAACAAATAATCTATTGATTAATAAAAAAATATTCTTTTTAAATCAATTTTTAGTTAATGATCGGATAATGATTCATATAATCATTTGAAAATTATAGGCTAGATTTGGAAATTTGACCATTCCCGAGCAGACGGTAATAACTTGGGAATAATATTTTTTGATATTTGAAAATACTAGGCCAATAACATTTCATGTTATTTATAACAAGATTTGTTTTTCGTCGTTATGATTTTTTTTGTTATTGGATTGTTTTTGTAATAACAGATTAATAACACTTTCAGTTATTCTTCGAACAAATCTTTGCTATTATTTTTTGTTATTTTAACAACTAATCCGATCATCCCAATAACAGTTGGAGATATTCTTCCATAACAAAAAGTGTTATTCCAAAGTTAATTTGGCATTCAACCAATATCAGACTAATAACAAATTTTGTTATGATAACATAAACTGTTATTAAATCCTTAGGCTAAAATTGATTTTGCAAGAATATTCCATAACACTTTTTGTTATTTTAACGGTATTTGTGATTGAAATGGCATGAATTTTGTTATTACCGTCTGCCCGGGATTGGCCTGAAAGGGTTTTAAAAGAAAGAAATAGTTGAAAGAGTAGAGAAGTAGAAACTTACTTGAAGAATTGAGTGAATTTAATTTCAGAAATATCACAAAATTATTCAAAAGTTAGAAATATTTTTTAATTAGGTATGCATGGAATTCCCCACTTTTTAACACAATAAAAAATCAAATATTCCCGACTTTTTTTCCCGATTTTTGGAAGATTTTGGCGAATTCCCGACTTTCCCGATTTCCCGACATGAGTGGCCACCCTTAACTTGTAGTACTTTTCTCTTCTTTTTATTCGCGTTCGTGCTCCCGCCGCAAGCGCTCGCGAGGCCCTCGTGCTAGCCATTTATTAATTTTTTTTAACGTTTTATTTTGCAGATTCACCAATTTATACAAATTAGAGCGTCCAATTTCCCGTCCCGGGAAAAAAATTCCCGGGAATTCCCGGGATTTCCCGAAAAAAAATATTTCCCGTTTCCCGGGAAATTTCTAAATTTCCCGGGAATTCCCGAAATTCAAGCGGAAGTATACGTTTTCTTAACTTTTTGGTGCAGTTTTTTTAATTTACAAAGAATTTTTTTCTTTGAAAGATCTCAATTTTATTTTATTAAATTCAATTTACTGTTCTTATTGAACTTATCAGTTCATCTAAAAATTTCATGTCAAGATTTATTTCAGATGATATTAATTTCTGAAGCATTCACAACTGAGAATATATCTTGTTTGCCCAACAAAACAAAAATTACGAATGATTTTATGGAGTGAAAACAAAACTATTATAATTTTGGTTAGCTTTTTAAACGAATTTTTGCTAGGAGAATAAGGGTAATTTGTTTAAAAGTGTTCGAGAAATTACATTTAAAAGTTGAAAATTTATAGAGCTTAAGAGCTACCAAGGGCGTAAGAGGTTTAAATATAAAACTACAAAATAACTATTTTTTGCTTTGAAAATTATTTTAGCCGAAGTCATTTATTAGACCAAATCATTAAAAAACTACTTTGTATTATATAAAAGGTGTTAAAAAATTCTAACATATTTCAAATACTCGCTCCAAACATTTGAAAAGTTTGAATTGTGATTACATAAAAATTGCATTTTAAGTGAATAGCAGATTTTAAGGTAAATTCAATGCTCTATTTATTCAGGAGCTCAAACCAGTCACATTTGTTTTGGATAACATATTTGCCAGGAAAAACACGTTTTCAATATTTTTTTTCATTTCGATGTTTTGCCATGAAAAACATATTTGCTACATGATTTTATTTTCATTTCAACTAAATTATCAATACTATTCTTTATCATATTCTCTCAAACTGGTCACAGATACGTATTCAAAAGCCATTTTATCGTTTCGGAGCATGGATTCATTTTACTCACTTTCCAAACACTGTGATTAAAAGAATACTACCTAGCTTATTCTTATCAAAACAAAATACTAATCATTATTTTTTGATATTTAGAACAAATTGAAAGACAGATTATATATTTTTAAAATTTATATATTTTCTTGAAGTTGTATGTTTTTTTTTTTACAAGCAGCCAAGGCAATTAATTGAACCTAACACTTATTTTGACCATTATAGTTGCTATTCTATACAATTTTACTGCAAAACATTAATCAAAACCAGGATCAGAACAATTTTCGATAAATTTCAAATTTCCCGGGAATTCCCGGGATTTCCCGGGAAATTTATTGAAAATTTCCCGTTTCCCGGGAATTTTGTAACCCCGGGAAATTGGACGCTCTAATACAAATACTTTTCAAATCGACAGGAAAAAAATAGAGCAAAAATTATAATAATAAAATAAAATTTTGGCTTTAAAATTAATATGCATTTTTTTCATCAAAGAAGATAATTTTAATTCATAAAAAGGCAATATTTAACAAGAAATAACTAGAAAGCCAGAATACAAAATTGCCATTAAAAGAAGTTTTTTTTTTAATTTTGATGCCCTGCTTTAATTATTTCGCTTCCCTTACAAGATAATCAATGATTCTCTGAAGTTAATTAAAAGATTCAATCTAATATGATGACGTTATGTAGGTGATTTTTTTTTCAGTTGTGTCAACCACTTTCAACGTTTATTTAAAAAAAAACCTTGTCAGAAAAATTACCGTGAGCAGTCCTGAGATTGGATCAAACAAACAGACAAAAAAATGTTTGAAAAAATTGGTACACGGAAAAAAAATCCAAATTTTTATTCCATTTTTAACACTCAAACGCTCGGGTAGTCATTTGACCCCTATTTTTTTTAATTTCATAACTTTTGGTAGAATTGACCGATTTGGATGCTTCCGGTTGCAAAAGATCCAGATCTGTCTATATTTTTAACTGTCAGATGGGGGACAAATATGGTCCACTTTTATCGGAGATATTCCGGATTCCGTTGGGGTACCTCGGCCCTCCTATTTTGGTTTTTGGAAAATATAACAAAATTTATTCCACAAAACAAAGCCGTAAATGATGCAAAACTTCAAAGCATCATTCTAATACATCATATTTAAGTTTTAACTGCTTCGGCCTAATCACCCTTATCGCACGGTACAAAACCGTAAACAGATACCGCGTATCGAGGTCTTCGACTCGGTGACCGTCGTCGTAGTGAGACTACCTTATAGCTTATCCGCCGTTTAGTCACCACCAAGCTGTGACATGCACTGTAGACTGCTGTACGCCTAGGAAAGCCACTTGTTTACGATATCGGGACGATCGGAACGGTTTACGACGCTCTTTAATAGGTTTAATGGACAATATTTATATTATTAAGTAATTACGGTAATGTTTTGGCACTGTTCAAAAGTTCTGTTCAGAAATGTTTGGAATAAAGTATATTTTCATTTTAATCAATACATTAAAATAACTTTAAATTTAACAGAAATTTTCAAACGCAATTTTCACAGTGAAAAAGAGAAGATCCCTTTCGCGGATGTCGTTCCACCCCGCAGTGTCCAGCTGTGGTCTAATCTCACCCCTTTTCGCTCACTTTTTTTTTTCAAATTCCGGTATGTAGGCAAATCGCGATTTAACAGCTTCAAGGCGTCGAAACCGCGCCTTGGCGATGCAATGAGGAAACGATCTGCGCCGTTCCATTCAACGTTAGGCAACGGCGTTCAACCATGAATCCAGTGAAGAAAAAACGAACGAAAACTGTTTGAAGCAAAACGGTGTTACTGGGGTTGCGCATCAATCAAACGAAGTGATTGTTGAATCCCAGTTGAATCAGTCTGCTAATTAGCGCCTAATTCCTAAATCGCAAAATCAGGTTGAAACGATCAAGATTTTGGGCAATTAACGCCGAATTCATGTTGTGTCACCTGGCTGCCTAATCGCTGCAAAACGATCACCGCTTTTGACAGCTCATTTTGGCAATCGAAGGTTTGCTTACGAGGGCGATCCCTTTTTTGAAAGTCCATCATTTCCGAATTGAAAGGTCTATGCGATGGTTAGAAGGCTCGTTTCCTTTTTTTACGAGGCACCTCGTAAAAGCATTATGATTTGGCGATAAAACGATTACCACTCGATTTGAGGCAGTGCGATGTGTGTTTTTTTGTGGATGTTGTAAAAAAATCGAAAGGTTTCTTGCTTGCTTCAATCGCTGATGGGCATCTGTTAAGTGAGTGTAAAGTTAACCAGGGTGATGAGCTTCTTTGCCATTCATCAATGATCGGGCGATTGGATCGTAAAACAGTGAGATGAAATTGGGTTGGCAAAAAAGCTTGTTTAAATGATGTATGGAGATGGTGCTTAACACCCAACTTTATATGTTAATTGATTTTTGCCTTCCTCACTGAGGTAAGGCTATAATCCTGCTCGAAAAATGAACTTTTGAAAAACAGCTCGTAGACCTATATTCATGTATACCTATCGACTCAGAATCGAAAACTGAACAAATGTCTGTGTGTGTGTATGTATGTGTGTGCGTATTCCCCTTGGTGCTCAAAATTCTTGCCTAGTTTTCTCGGCACTGGCTGATCCGATTTGAGTCAAACAAGTTGCATTCGATTTGTTTTGATGCCCCATACTGCACTATTGAATTGTTTGAAGATCCGATAAGTAGTTCAAAAGTTACGTATAAAAAAGTGTCAGAGTTGCGAATCAGGTGCTGAAATTTTGATGCCGGATCTCACTTATCTATATGAAAACTATGTCCGGATCCATCATCCGACCCATCGTTGGTTAGGTAATTAAAAGACCTTTCCAATGAATCCAAAACATTGAAGATCTGGCAACCCTGTCTCGAGATATGACCACTTAAATGATATTTATGTACTTTTTTGAAGCCGGATCTCACTTAAATGTATGTAAACTATGTCCGGATCCATCATCCGACCCATCGTTGGTTAGGCTATCAAAAGACCATTCCAATGAGTCCAAAACATTGAAGATCTGGCAACCCTGTCTCGAGATAAGACCACTTAAGTGATATTGATGTACTTTTTTAAAGCCGGATCTCACTTAAATGTATGTAAACTGTGTCCGGATCCATCATCCGACTCATCGTTGGTTAGGTAATCAAAAGACCATTCCAATGAGTCCAAAACATTGAAGATCTGGCAACCCTGTCTCGAGATATGACCACTTAAGTGATATTTATGTACTTTTTTGAAGCCGGATCTCACTTAAATGTATGTAAACTATGTCCGGATCCATCATCCAACCCATCGTTAGTTAGGTTATCAAAAGACCTTTCCAATGAGTCCAAAACATTGAAGATCTGGTAACCCTGTCTCGAGATAAGACCACTTAAGTGATATTGATGTACTTTTTTGAAGCCGGATCTCACTTAAATGTATGTAAACTGTGTCCGGATCCATCATCCGACTCATCGTTGGTTAGGTAATCAAAAGAACATTCCAATGAGTCCAAAACATTGAAGATCTGGCAACCCTGTCTCGAGATATGACCACTTAAGTGATATTTATGTACTTTTTTGAAGCCGGATCTCACTTAAATGTATGTAAACTATGTCCGGATCCATCATCCGACCCATCGTTAGTTAGGTTATCAAAAGACCTTTCCAATGAGTCCAAAACATTGAAGATCTGGCAACCCTGTCTCGAGATAAGACCACTTAAGTGATATTGATGTACTTTTTTAAAGCCGGATCTCACTTAAATGTATGTAAACTGTGTCCGGATCCATCATCCGACTCATCGTTAGTTAGGTTATCAAAAGACCTTTCCAATGAGTCCAAAACATTGAAGATCTGGCAACCCTGTCTCGAGATAAGACCACTTAAGTGATATTGATGTACTTTTTTAAAGCCGGATCTCACTTAAATGTATGTAAACTGTGTCCGGATCCATCATCCGACTCATCGTTGGTTAGGCAATCAAAAGACCATTCCAATGAGTCCAAAACATTGAAGATCTGGCAACCCTGTCTCGAGATAAGACCACTTAAGTGATATTGATGTACTTTTTTAAAGCCGGATCTCACTTAAATGTATGTAAACTGTGTCCGGATCCATCATCCGACTCATCGTTGGTTAGGCAATCAAAAGACCATTCCAATGAGTCCAAAACATTGAAGATCTGGCAACCCTGTCTCGAGATAAGACCACTTAAGTGATATTGATGTACTTTTTTAAAGCCGGATCTCACTTAAATGTATGTAAACTATGTCTGGATCCATCATCCGACCCATCGTTGGTTAGGTTTGAAGATCTGGCAACGTTCAGTCTCAAGTTATGACCGCTTTAGTGACATTTGTGTATTTTTTTATTGAGAAATAGATGGAATTGGTGTCCAAACCCATCATATCACCAAATGTTGGTAAAAAGTGAGGAAGGCGCCAACCACATAGGTGGATTAAGTTAGTTTTGTTAAAATAAATTTGTCTGTCACTGAGGCTTTAAAATTTGACGTGAGGCGTTTTTGAGCAGGAAAGAATTAAGAAATAAGAAATTTCAAAATTGTTTTTAATCCATTTGAAAATTCATTTTGATTTTTTTAGATTTCCAAAATAAAAGATGTTATTTTCGATAAACTTTATGTTGCTTGCAATTAAATTAAAACTGTTCTAATAGTACTTGAAAAAAAATCCGGATATCCTTTCCACAGTGAAAATCATTAGCTCCATTAACCGCCCAATGACACTCTTAATGAATCGCTGCCGCAAGTGAATCCACCCCAAATTAACCGACGATGGCCACCACCAGAGCCGTTCTGTTCCGCATTCATCGAAATTTGTTCAATCAATTGGTCGCGGCAACTTCTGTTCATTCCACCCATTGAAAGTGAAAACCACCTTGACCAGGTGGAAAAAACAAAAAGAAGAGAAGATGCCAACAGAACCGGTGAAAAAGCAAAGAGAAAACTTGAAATTTCAATGAAATTAACTGTTTTGAGCAAGAAAGTAAGAAGAAAAACCGAAAACAAGATTGGTGAAATAAAAGAATATTGCACCCTCTTTCACTCTCGTAAAGTAAAATGACCAATAAAACAATAACAGCCCTGATCAGATTAACTAACAAAATACGCACGAACACTTTTAATGAACCAATTAAGCCGGTTTTCGGCATTTCCGGCCGGTGTTACATGAAATCGGTGACTTAAGTGAACTCAGTTACTCGTTTTGCTCTCTTTGAAACACAATAACAAAGTGGAATGTCGAAAATTTAACTTCTTTTTCTCAATGACGACCGACCAAAAAAAATCCCGGGAATTAAAAGCAACATTCACCAGACTGCCGAAAATAAAAACGGCTCTGTTATTACCTGCTGAAAGAGAGAGAGTAAGAGGCCGTGGTTGTGGTGAGATGAGAGTGAAAGTTTGCAACGGCCTCCTAAGAGCGCGCGATCTGCGGTTGCATTCTCTGCTAGGGTGGCCCCGAGGTGAGAATGAAAGCTTCTTGGTTGATTTCTGAAAGCCTCGTTTGAGGTTTTTTTTTATCGAACTTTTCATTTTGTTAAATTTAGAAATTCAAGTATCGCGCTAATTTAAAACTTCAAAAATTAGGCCCACCCTAAAAAACTTTACAGTTGAATGCCACTCTAGGTCCCCGTTACGACCACCGGTGGTCCACGGTCAGGGTCTCTGCTCGGGCTCGACTGATGCCGCAGACCCTGTTCCCTTCTTGCCGGTCGTGGTAGTGCTGGGGCCCCCTCAGAAAGTGAAACATGAATTCCGATGAAAGGTCTCGGAGTTTCTTGGTTGTTTTTTTTTTTTGCTCTGCCTTTTCATGATCAGTTATTTCTTTATGCATTTTGTTTTTGGGCGGTAACTCTTGGTTATTGGTTATTTTTGTTTGGTCTTAAATGGAGACTTTCGCTTTTAATAGCAGTTTTTTTTTTATTTTTTTATGTTTACATGCAAATCTAAAAATCTAATTTAGCTTGCCTAGAACTATTCATGTTTGAAAGAATGAATAAAAAAACTATATAAAAACACACAAATAAGACAGAATTAAATCAAAAAATGAATATTTTTAAAGAACTATTCATGAATGACAAAAAAAGTGAAATATTTGTTAATATCAAAATCAAATAAAAAAATATGTTTGAAGTATAACAAAAATCTCCTGAAACTTCCTGAAAAATAACAGAAGCTAGAATTTGCTCTTTTGAATAAACATAAAATGCTTAAATCATGTTTGAGTTTTTATTCATAAACTTTTTAAGGAACTGCTCATCATTGTAATAATTATTAAGTCATTAAAAAACTGTAATTTATTTTTTCTCATACAACTTGTTCAAGAACCGCTCATGTTTGTAAGACTGAAAAATTTGGAAAAAATTGTAAAAAGAATTGATGAATTTGAGGGACATAAAAAATATATTTGCAAAAAAATCAAAACTTTCAAAAGAAACATGATGGCTAACATCCTTTTATTTATCACTCGATTTCAGTTGAAATCGTCTTCGAAAAGATTCAATTGAACGTCACAGTGCCCAAATTAGATGTTCGATAGAATTACAATTTGTTCTGTTAATTTTTTAACAGAATATTAAAAATGGTAGGGTTCAGAGTTTTGTTCATAAAACTGCTCATACTGAAAATAGAAAATTATAAAAAAAAAAACAAAACTATTACTGAAACTATAAGTGTAATAACAGATTTTTTTTTAATATATGGGAACTCTATCAACTATTTGTACAAAATAAGAAATGAATTACCTTGAAATAAGCGTTATATTTTTTTTTTTCACTCTCAACCTTTAGAACATTTGATCTTACATATGAAAAATTTAGGTAAACCGTGTACATACAATAATAATAAAAAATGATTTATTTTACTACCAACTCACACGAAATCGGGAAAAGTTGCCCCGACCCCTCTTCGATTTGCGTAAAATTTTGTCCTAAGGGGTAACTTTTGTCCCTGATTACGAATCCGAGAGTTTTTTTATATCTCGTGACGGAGGGGCGGTACGACCCCTTCCATTTTTGAACATACGAAAAAAGAGGTGTTTTACAATAATTTGCAGCCTGAAACGGTGATGAGATAGAAATTTGGTGTCAAAGGAACTTTTATGTAAAATTAGACGCCCAATTTGATGGCGTACTCAGAATTCCGAAAAAACGTATTTTTCATCGAAAAAAACACTAAAAAAGTTTTAAAAATTCTCCCATTTTTCGTTACTTGACTGTAAAAATTTTGGACTTGATCATCGCTGCCGATGTACATTTTAGCATTCAAGTTTAAGTGGGCCCACACGGCATCCGTGGATACTGGATAATACAACTGTGAGGGAAGCATCGTCAATATCGTAGCTTAGTATAATAGCAATAAATTTGAACTTTATATACTTTTTCTAAAATTTGTTTTTTTTTTTAATTGAGAAAAAAAAGGTGATTTTGCAAAACATGAAATAAAATCAACTTTCAAAATTTTAATTGATTTTTCAAGTTTAATTTTCAAAAACATCATCTTCTTTACGGATGTGCCATAATGAATCCTTCTAAGGATTTTTATTAAGATACATTTTTGCATATTTTATGATACCTGTCAAATACATTTCGCAATGCTTTCCTCTTAGTTCAAATGTTTTACTTAAAATTTAAATGTTGCATCCCATCAACAAAATTTGAAAAACAAAATATTGAAAATTATGGTTACAGCAAAAGTTTGATAAACTGAGCTATTTTAAATAAATTTAAATAATATTCTAACCACGACATTTTAGGACCCCCATTCAACCAGATTTCCAGCTTTCAGGAAACGCAAATAATTGCTCCACTTATTCTTTGTTTTTACTCCGCTCACAATTTCAAAACCACCATTCAGCAGTCGCATCAGCCAGTATCAATCCTCTCGACAGGTCGTCTGCCCGAAATCGGCCAAATAACCACCCGCGCAAATGCTATCTAAGTGCTGTTTGCTTACTATTTTATTTTTGCTCTTCGCTCGTCAATTTTTATTTGCAGATCGAAAAAGCTCTTCACTAGTTGGCATGGTGAGCATCATTTTTTTTTGCAAATCAAATTCTAGTGGTAAACAGAGGCATCAGGTAGACTTTTTGGGATTTGAATTGGCCAAATAAAAGTGTGAGCTTTTGGCAGAGGAGGAAATTATTGATCTACAAGGAGTGAAGTGGACGCTCTTGAAATGTGCACCACTTATTTTGGTGATTTTGCGTTATGAGTGGCTGAAAATTTCCGTAGCTAATATATACTCGGTATGATTTTTTTTCGTTTATTTTATTTTTTTTTTCATTTTCAAAATTTGGAAACTTAACTCTTTTTCAAATCTCGATCTGTTAAAAAAAACGTTATTTAATTTTTTAAATAAATTTAAAATTGAACAGTTCAGAAAAAGTTGTTTTTTTTTTGCTCCTATTTTTTTAGATTTTTAAAGCTAAAAGAGGTGATTCATCACCAGAGTTTTGTAAATTTCATGAACATAAACTGAAAATTTTAAGATCCCAATCTATCCACACAATACAAGTCCTAATAATCCTTTTTGAGCTTAACAACAAATCGGGGTTTGATTGCTTGGCTATCAGAAAACAAATTGTTTTTTTGTGTGTGTTGAAATATTGTTTTTGCAATTCCGTCGTGAAACTATTAACTTTTCCTGTCATTCTTGAACGACGAAATAGCCTACTTTTCTGTACCAAAAATAACAGAATCGAATAGCTAAACTTTTCAAAATAAATGCTGAAAAGTTCTACTTTTCAGCACTCAAATGGATGCTGAAAAGTTGAACTTTTCAGCACTTGTTTCGAAAAGTAACACTATTCAACATTTTTTTAATTTAAACGATTTATTGACAAAATACATGAAAATTTGACATAAAATTTCACTTAGTGTGTGTTTTTTGGAATTGCAAAAAATGTTGTCTGGAACTCGTTGCAAAACTTGATTTTTTCAGCACTCTTCGTATTTATCCAACTCGGTGAACCTCGTTGGATAAATGTACGACTCGTGCTGAAACAAAATCTTTTTGTAACTTGTTGCATAAACTATTGTTTCCTAGATTTTTTTTGAAAAAATAAGGCATTATAGTTGGTACTTTTCGTTTAAAAATGTTCATGTCATTGTTTGATAAAATAAAGAAACTTTGATCTTAACCATACACAAGAATTCATGTTTCAGTGGTAAATGAAATAACATAAAAAATTAATTGAAAAAATCCTCTTTTTGCAACTTGTTGCATAAACTACTATTTTGCAATTCCGCTGTGAAACTGTCAAGTTTTCCTGTCCTTCTGAAGAAACGAAGCGGTCTACTTTTCCCTACCAAAAAAAAACAGAATGGAAAATTAATAATTTCAAAACTAGTGCTAAAAAGTTCTAAATTTCCGAACTGAAATGAGTGCTGAAAAGTTGAACTTTTCATCACTACTATCGAAAAGTAACATTTTTCAATATTATTTTTGTTTTGAGCGTTGAATTTACTAAACACACGAAATTCCATTTAAGAAGCGTTAATCGGAATTGCAAAAAATGTTGTGAGCAACTCGTTGCAAAACATGATTTTTTCAGCACTAGTCGTATTTATCCGACTCGGTCAACCTCGTTGGGTAAATGTGCGACTCGTGCTGAAAAAAATCTTCTTCAAGTTGTTGCATAATATTGCTTCCTAATTTTTTTTTTGAAAAGATAAATCATTACAGACAGTTGATACTTTTCGTTTAAAAATGTTCATATCATTGTTTGAAAAAATAAAGAAACTTTGATCTGAACGATACACAAGAATTCATGTTTTAGTGGTAAATGAAATAACATAAAAAATCAATTTAAATGCCATCGACCGATGATCAGTTATCTAACTTGACCGAATAAAGAAAGAAAACTCTTGCCTTCATGAAAAAGATTTGAGCAAACTCACATTTTTAAAGAGGTTTGAAGTTAAAAGTATTCCTGGAATGTAGAAAACTGAAAATGCCATTTGATTTATCTACTTTCATGCTGACTTTTATAATTGGTATATTTATATAATTTTTTTCTTCACTAAAATGAAATGAATTAATTTTTTGAACGGGAAATGTGCATTAAGTTCTTTTCTAAAACATTTTCAAAGCAATTATTATTATTGCAGAGAAATACCTTAACACTTTGTGGCCACCACAAGTCACACAAAATATAAAAAAGGAAAATAAATCCCTTTCAAAATATTCAAAACAACAGTAACAATCTTAAAATTTATTTTAAGTAAAAGTGCAGTTTTAATTATGACGTTCTCTCCGTGGATTTATTTTCATCAATTTAATTTTAATTAAATGAACCTTCTTTGAGTTTTATTTACAATTTTGAGTTTTTGGACCAACGATTGGAAAAAGACATAAAAATTTAGCTTTATTTTTCTTGGGTGGTGACGCGCGGTCAATTATGTGGCATTATGTGGTATTGTGTGTGAAAAGAAGAGAATTTTATTTCGTGTTTCATCCTGGTTGGCTTGCCCACAAGCAGAAGAAAATCAGTTCAATTTGTTTGGTGGTGACGCGCGGTCAATTATGTGGCATTATGTGGTATTGTGTGTGAAAAGAAAAGAATTTTATTTCGTGTTTCATCCTGGTTGGCTTGCCCACAAGCAGAAGAAAATCAGTTCAATTTGTTGGGTGGTGACGCGCGGTCAATTATGTGGCATTGTGTGTGAAAAGAAGAGAATTTTATTTCGTGTTTCATCCTGGTTGGCTTGCTCAAGTCCTTCCTACATCATCGTTGATCGGAAGGCACGACGTCGTGTGAAATGTTGCATTAAAATAAGTTTAAGTGTTACTGTAAATGACTGTAAAAAAGTCCTTCCTATATCATCAATGTCGTCTGGGTAATCGTGATGAAAAATTACATTTATTCAGTATTTAAATACCTGTGCGCGAGTGTTTTGGTGTGCTAATTAGAAAGACCTTCCCATAGCATCGTTGCTCAGAAGGCTCGCTGACGGGTTTGTTATGAAAGTCCTCCCCATAGCATCGTAGCTCGGGAGGCATCGAAAAGCCAATACCTTGTCCTACTAACCCAAAAAAAAATAATAATCACGTGATGCTTGAAGGAGATGCTGTGGATTCAACGGTCTCAAGCGGTATCAACAAGTATATAGCGAAAAACTATGTGCTTGATGAGTCTGCAACTTCAACTATCGGACTAACATTCCTCCCTTTTGTTGAACTGCAGGCTTCTTGGGAGGGCGCCGGTATTGACTAATAAAGTCGGGGTCTTCAGGGGTTAAGCAGTGAACGGATGGTTGGCTCCCACTGATCATTTTTGATTCATTGTTTAACTTCAGCTGATCTGTCAATAACGGAGTAGCAGCTCATTGGCAGTCAACCATGCTCATGCTCATGCTCATGCTCAAAGATTGGAAAAATTTAGCTTTATTTTTCTTGCCAAAAATTTTGATTGGTTGTTTCGATTTTATATGATTTAAATTTTAATATTTCAATTTGGTGGTCAAATTTATCAGTTTTTTACTAAACAATTGAAATTAAAAAAAATTAAATGTGAATATACAATATTTTTATTTTAGAAGTTTTTGATCTTTTTCCGATTCCAAAATTCCCCGATAAAATCAAAAAGCAATCATAAAAAATGGCAAAAAATGTAAGGTAAAAAAAAACTTGTAATTGATTGCAAATAATTCAGAATAAATTTTAAATCGCCCATACATTCATTTTGAATAAAATAAAGACTTTTAAAAACATTTTATTATTTTAAATTTCGAGATTACAGATCGTTTAAAAAAAGGCTAGGATTTTTTTCGTAAATGCATTGATTTTTTGAACATTTTTGATAATAGCATAACTGTAAAAATGTATAAAGCATTTTATGATAATTTGCGCCAATAAAATTTGATAATCAGAGATGAAATTTTATTTATTTTTTGTTTGCATCCCATTTTTTATGTTTGCATCCCATCGCCCTCGATAAGAGCCGAGAAACCCCCTTAAGTGTCCACGTGGTTTATGGATGGTCCCTTCCTGGTCGTAATCCTTTTAATTTTCTAAGAGTTTTTTTTTCACACTTATAATTATTTCAATATATTTATTCAATTTGTTGGGAATACTTCGGAATAACTTGGTATAAAAAATGCTGCCAAGTTAAAATAAAAATGTGAAACAAATATTTTTTTCCCATAAATCCCAAATAACCAAATAAATCACCCTAAAAGCCATGATAAATGAATCCACTTAACATCACGACCATTTCACCGCGCGTGTCGTGAACATTGCATTGTTGCCCAACATAAGTCGCTGCAGCAGTAGCATAATAAACCACGAAAAAAACACACAGCAACAACAACAACTCTCGGTTGCAACGTGCTGTCTGGCCACCCCGCTTCTTCACCGAGCCCAATCAACCATCATCAGTTATCTAATCCCCGCCAAGCTCTTTTCACCTTCTCCACACAGCGGACTGTCTCTTCTTTGCAAGCATTCGAATTTCGAAGTCGTAACTCACCTTCTCTTGTTTATTTTTTTCTATCGATTCGGGAGCTGTAGAATGCAGAAAGTGAATCTCAACGACAACAACAGCGGCAACTTGCATGCAACAACACCGGGAGTTCGTCGTCTATTCAACAACCCAAGTCACGATCTTTCTCTTCGGATGCTTCAGTGTGTCACTTCACCGAGGTCAACACTCATGAATAATCACACCACAACATGAACAAATTCACGACTAATCCTCCTCCCCGGGGCTGCGACTTCCTTCCTTTCACTCTTTCTTTCTCTCTTCTCGCTATTGGCACGGCTTAGCGTTTTCTTCAAACACACGGCACAAGAAATAAGCAAATAAACACAACAAGCACACACAAACATTCACACACACACAGACGCGCACATACGTGTCAATAATCTCACAAGTTGCAACGGAACTAAAACTCGCGAACGATTCGTGATTTCTCTTTTCGGCCTAAGCCGACTATCTCCTGCGGAGTTGGATGAGCTAACCTAGAGTTTCTTAAGCCACTCGAAGGTGTGCCCTACGACGACTCTCCCCCTCCGTCAATCGAAAAAAGGTTCTTGAAATGTCAGCACGACCGATTCTAGTCACGACCCGAGCCCAACCTTCTAAACCCAAAACTAGAAGAGGGGTCCAAACGCCCGATCTATTGTATTCCAACAGAAACGGGAGAAGAAAGCTCTCTTGTGTACCCGAAGATCACACTCTGCTGCTGCTGTACACCAAACTCTGAACACACAACTCTATCTTAATTTTCAGGGAACTTGGCCGGAGGAACCTGCGCCCAGACCGCGACGACTGAGTCAACTGAGCGGACCACACTCCGTCGCATCGCGATCGAGCCTCGGAACGTGCGCGCGCGATTTCTTCGATCATGCGACGACGCCACGGTTGTGTTAGTAGGCGCTGCGGCGAAGAAACTCACCACACAACAAATGCCGCCGCCGAGACACTTTCCCAATTGCGGCCCCCCGAAGGTGAGGACGAAGTAGGCTGGGGAAGAAGCGAAAGTCAGCGAACGCGAACCATATGATCGCTGGAGTGGTGAATAGAGCCGTGCTGAAGAGTGGCGCGCGCTCGACGATGTGGTGAGTTGCGAAGTTGCGAGCCGATCGTGTTTCGGGCTTTCGGATTGAGTGACTCTAGTGAGTGTCGTGAGTGAGTGCGGAATGAGAGAACATGAAGGAGAGTCTAAGCGCGGCTACGATTGGAATGTTTTTATTTTATTAATTTTCTGTTTTATCACTTCATTTAGGTGTGCAGCGCGGCGGCGAGCGGTTCGGTTGAGAAATTGAGCTGGAAAAGTTTTTTTCCGTAAATTTCGAATCAATATTGATTTGACCTGAAAGATAGAGAATCCCTAAAAAAATGGCTTTCGAAGGGTTTTTCATGATTTTAAGTATTTTTAAGAAACATTGAACAACTCTCGTTTCACGAGAAACTACACCTGTAAGTGTCACAATTATTGTTGATTGCAATCCTGAAAATTGAGTAGAGGAGTTTCAGTGATTTCGTTGAAGTATGATTTCTCAATAAAATGTAAAAGTTTTGAAAGTTACATTAAGTTGCCTAGTTCTGTTCAAATTTCGACATTAGTTACTTGTCTCTTGGCGTAAGCTGTTCTGTTCTGAAAGTGTCACTGCTCGTAAATAACCGTTGTAATGATTTCTAGTATTTCAAAGTCATTTGTTTTCATCATCATAACATTTACATCGGCTTTCCCTACATGTACGGACTATGAACATAGAAAAGTTTCGTTTGCAAACTTTCAATTAGTGAAGTTTGATGATTTTTTCAGCTTTTTCCAACTGGGCCAGCAATACATCGTGAATAGTTTGAGCAATTATTTTCTAAAAAGCCGTATTGAAACTGTTTGTAATGACACAAAATATGAAATCACTGCATTTTGGTCAAACCGAAGTGGAATTCTAAGACTGTTCAATGCTGCTGATTCACCTAGACTTGAATGTAAACATTACGTGCTTCAAAAAGATAGTAACGGATACCTCAGAGGAGGTACTCAAGATTCAGTTAAGATAAGTTTCCAGCTAGAGACAAATTCAAAGCAGCGCATTTATACATTTCATGAAAAAGCATCTGTTTTGGCACTGCGTTTGGCAAAACCATCGAACAGAGTTTTTCTACTGAATGAAACAGTTCAAAATTGTAACACAACGCAGCTTTTGGAAAAACTGCACCAGATGGACGTCGTCAAACCAGCAGAAAATTGGACTAAAACACAAAGTTTTCTTTTTATTTTAATTATATTTCCACTAACTCTAAGTGCTGTAATTATTTTCCTACAGTATTTACATGGATGTATTGAAACTACACAATGAAGCTTGAACAGTTGTTAGCAACTTTTCTGTTAAATATAAAAATAAACAAATGTTTCAACTCGTGACTACGCATGGTTGTCATAACGATTTGTATGATCAACGCTGACACGCGGTAAAAACAGTCGATCATAAATTACGGCAAGATATCACACACACACACACACACACTGGAGGACAGTTCTCTACGAAATCGGTCTGTTTTTTTAATTAGAATTTTTGTATTGTCCAATCCGGCTGAAACTTTTTTGGTGCCTTCGGTATGCCCAAAGTTGTCATTTTGCATCATAAGTTTGTGAAATTTTCCGATCAAATTTGGCAGCTGTCCATACAAAAATGATACATAAAAATTCAGAAATCAGAATCATTTGGAGGAATTTTTTGATCGATTTGGTGGCTTCGGCAAAGTTGTAGATATGGATAAAAAATTTTTTTGTGATTTTTAATTTCCCTTTTTGTCACTAAAACTTGATTTGCAAAAATACACTATTTAAAAAAATATTTTCTGATATGTTTTAGGGGGCATCAAATACCAACTTTCCAGAAATTTCCAGAACGTTCCAAAAATCTAAAATCAATTTATGAATTTTTGGATGAATACTGATTTTTTCAAAAAGTCGAAATATAAGTCGCAAAAACAGTCAATATTGCACTCTTTTGAAATTTTAGTATGCATTTAAAGTTTTTCAAATTATTGTTTTCAAAAAGATCTGAAAACTTCTCGAAACATTATAAATCGGACCATTTTTTGTTGAGATATCGACTTTAGAATATGGTGGCTTGTTTGAGTGAGACTTAGAAAACATAAAATTTTCTTGTTTTTAAACCTTTGCATGGCATTATCTCAGCAACTAAGGGTCGTATCTACAAAGTTCAAAAAGCAATATATAGAGAATTTTCTCAGCTTTTCAATTTTTTTTTTCAATAGTGGGCAAACATGGGCACTAATTTTAAAAAAAAATAACTGCGATTATTTTCAAAAAAGTAACTTCAAATGGCCATAACTTGAAAACGGTACACTTTATCAAAATTTCATAATTGTACTTTTTGTCGATTTTACATCGAAAAACTAACTTAATCCACCTATGTGGTTGGAGCCTTCCTCACTTATTATCAACCATGGCTGATATGATGCAACTGCACAACAATTTCATCTATTTTTTAGATCCGGAATAAAAAAGTACATAAATATCACTTAAGTGACCATACCTCGAGACAGGGTTGCCAGATCTTCAATGTGTTAGGCTCGTTGGAAAGGTCTTTTGATAACCTAACCAACGATGGGTTAGATGGTAAATCCTGACTTAGTTTACATACATTTAAGTGAGATCCGGCTTCCAAAAAGTACATCAATATCACTTAAGTGACCATACCTCGAGACAGGGTTGCCAGATCTTCAATGTGTTAGGCTCGTTGGAAAGGTCTTTTGATAACCTAACCAACGATGGGTTAGATGGTAAATCCTGAAATTTTACATAATAGTCTCTATATTGACCATTGTCTTCAGGGGTTACATACATGTAAATCGGCTTAAATGTCAGAGGTTCAAAATCTGTTTTCAGGGCATTAAAATATACATTTTCATCTACTAACAAAACAAATTTGAAGCCATTTGGTTGTACCGTTGCCGAGATATAGCTATATGAAGTTAGCAGTTTCAAAAAACGGGTGCCACGATATCTCAATATTGCTTCGACCAAATCGGCTCAAAATTTTGGTGAAGACTCGTTAAACCGGTCCCGTGTGCATGACGAAGGTCGATTTTCAAAAAGTTTATTTTTCTGTTTTACATATAAAAAATCGCCAGTTTTTGATTTTTGTTTTTTTTTTTGATAATTCAAAATTTCAAAACCGGGCATCGTCATGCACACGAGATATGTCTTGAGAGTCTTCACTCAAAATTTAGCCAATTTGGTTCGTCCCATCTCGAGATATCGTGGCACCCGTAAATCAACTTGGTGTTCAGAGAAAAACGTTCAGAAAGTTAGACAGTTGGCTTTGCGCATGGCAAAATTCTGAGCCTAAATCGGCTCTAACTCAGTTAAATCATGAAATATCTTCATGAAACTTTCAGGAGTGATTGAAAATCATCTTTTAAGTGGATTTAATAATTTTTTTGTAATATGAAATTATGTGATTTTCTACATGTATGTAACCCCTTAAGTCCAATCCCTGCGAAGATACAGCGGTTTTAAAAATAAAAATGTTGAAAAATAGGTTTTTTAGTGGTTTTGGCAATTTCTATATGACAGACTTAGTTTTTCTGTCTCGTAAATATTTTTACCGGAAAGCTCGTCCCATTTTCCATAAGTTTGCCTCAGACAGTTTTTCAATTTGACTTGTCTTATTATTTACGTAAGCTTATTTACTATCCAGGTTTCTACCACACTGAAAAAAAATATTCTATTTTCAGTTATAAGCAATGTAATTAAACTTATATCTGTAAGCCCATACATTTAATTGAAATGCTGTCAAACACAATTTGTTGGGAAATTGGACGAGCTTTCCGGTAAAAATATTTACGAGATTAAAAAACCAAGTCTGTCATATAGAAATTGCCAAAAACCACCAAAAAAAGCAAATTTTTCAACTTTTTTATTTTTAAACCCGCTGTATCTTCCCAGGATTGGACTTAGGACAATGGTCAGTATAGACAATTTTATGTAAAATTGCCTGGGGAATCGATTCCCACCATCGATTCTGAAAAAAATTGACGTTTAGACCACTTTAAAAAAAAACAGTTGTAGTATATGATTTTTTTTATTTTTTAGGAGAGACATAGCATTCTGCATTTTTTGTGAGTCTTTTTGTAACATTTTAGGCTATTTCCACAAAAAGTTTGAGCGAAGAAAAATCGTGACATCACCATCAAATTTAACTTTTGAACTTTTAAACTAAAATCTCATAGATGTGGCGTGTATTTTTGTTTCAGTGTTTTTTTTTTTTTTTTGAAAGCCCGTCCAATTTCCTACATGTTTGTTTTTGATCACTTTTTGATACGATGCAACGGCTTCGAGATACAGTAATTTTTAAATTGCAAAATACAACAATATTTAAATACCTTACGCCCTTCTCAAATGTTATTTTCGAGTACTATTGGCTCCATATACACAAAAATGGCTTATATAGACCATGGATAACATGTCTACAAAGTTTCATTGAAATCGGAGAGGGTTGGGTACTAAAGTACCAGAAAAATTCCTGATTTGAGCTGGAATTGGTCTATAAATTAATAATAAAATTGAAAGTGATTTTTGTTCAATTTTTCATTTTCATTTTCTGATTATTAAACACTTTTTAAAATTAACATCAATATTAACAGTATCATAGCTGTTATCATTTCCTTAACATTTTATGTGAGTTTTACTGACAAAAATAAAATAAAATAGGCAATGAAATCCGAGCTTGTTTAACTGTTACAAAGCAAAGCAATCTACTTTAACGACCCCCGGGTCTTTTGTGGACTCTGTTGCAAGTTTCTGCTCATTTCTAGGCGTCCGAAGGTTATGTGTGTTGAGTCACCCAAAACCTATTTTTGGACCGACGTTTTACTTCCCCATCCGATAGAAGGCAAACTGATACGTACGACGCAATTTGTTTTATGGACAACATTCTTGTTTGAACATAAGCACTTATGTCTAATCTTTTGTTCAAACAGTTATTATTTCTCATATTGTAGTTGGTTAAAATCATTCAATTTACAAGTTTTTTTTTAATCAAAACAATAGTTTTTTCTAGTTCACTACTTAAATGCAATCTACTTATCGTGTCTCCCGAAAGGTCGACGACCTCAAACACTGTCAAAGTCACAATTTCTCCCCATTCTCGTTGCGGCTAACTCATCACACATTCTGAAGCGTTGTGCAATTTTGCATCGACAAAACATCACGTCCCCAAAGCTCTCAGACATTCCGTCTACTGGCCTGTCACTTGACGCCACCGCCGTCAGCATTGACCGACGAGTCGTCTTCGGGAGAATTCTACAGTTCTTCATACTTTTTCCCTCTGTTATTTTCATCCTTTCATTTTCAACTTTGTTTTGCTCCACGTTCGTCCCCTCTCCGAATTCCAAGCAAATTCACATTTTATTGCTTTTATTTTCGCTCCTCGTTTTGCTGGGTCATCGAACGCGCGACTATCAACAGCTCGTCTACAGAGATTCTTGAAATTTGAGGGTTCGTCGTGGACGCGGCGTTGATGTCACCGGCATATTTCGCGCTCTCTAGGGCACTAAATTAGCAACCTGGTTTATGGCGCCCAAATTTGGTGATGACGGAGATCTGAACTTGAGCCTCTTCGGAGTGGTTTACGGTTTGACGTTCAAGGAGCCTGGCCGGGGGTGGTCAAGGTTCGTTCGTAGGTCGTGTACTAGCCGCGGGTCGTCTCGTAACTCTTTTTTTTTCTAGCAGATTCTTCTCTCAGCAGGTACTAGAACTTCGGCAGCGGACAATAAATCTTGGCCTGTTCTCCAGTGTCACGTTTGCAGTGGGTCATAAAGTATGCATATTTTGTAAATTATCGTTCGACTAACTCGCTAAAGTTGGAAAAAGAAGACGAAGGGTTAAAAAAAGGCAAAACATGACTGCAACACGAAGCATTATAATAAAGTTTAATGTACCCAGGGCATTCGTTTATTAAGTTTATACGTTTTTTTGTGTCGCTTCTTCAAACACAACAATCGTGCAAATCCATTTATTTACAACGCCATAGAATCTCCTTTGGCTTCGGGGCAAGAAGAGAAAAATTATAAGCTCTTCTTGGTGCGCAAAGTCGCAGGGAAAAGCTCTTTTTTCTCTCACTCTTGATTAATTATTTAGCTGCACTGTCGTCGTTTGTATCGCACCTTTAGCAAAGGACGAGAAGGATTCTTAATTGTGTACACTTCTGATGACCTGGAGCGAGGATGCAGTAAGGTCTGAGTAAGAGCAAGTTGTAGTATTTTGCATGATTTTTCAAATCTTTTTTTAACGTAAAATTTTGGAAGACGATGACCTTCATGACCTTCATACCAAATTATGAAAAAATATAGAGGAGAAATTTCGCCTATAAAAAAAAATCAATTGAATTAAATTCCATGAATCTTTTATCAACCATTTCCATTCACTCAGGATCAAACCAAGCAAGCAAAATAATGAGAAATTCACGGAATGCAGCAGTCGCAAAAAAATAATGTTGCAAATTTGCACTCTCCAGGATTCGCTCCACTGTGTGGTGCGTTTCCGTTTGAATGGGTCATTAATAATTTCAGCTCCCACCTCGCTCTCTCACACCCACAATTCCGCCCCATCATTCCACTTGACCAGACAAACAAATGTTGCAATCGCCCTCGTCGTCGTTGTCGTCATCATTAAACATTCCTCCGTTCCGCAAATTAATCCCACAGGATCACGAAGTATGATAATTTTTTTGTTGCGTTTTTCTCTCCCCATTCAAATGATGGAATTTCGAACATTTCATGCTTTTAGCAAATAACCAGAAAAAAATGGATACTTTATTTGACGAAGGGCAAAGCACCGTAATGGACGTCGAGCGTTGAGAGGTTCCAGGAATATTTGGGGGATTTTAATTTTACCGCAGCGTCGCGTTTAAATATTTGCTGGGTCTTCCTTGGAAATGGAAATAATGCAGTTGAGTTGGGGTAGATGAGTTCAAATTTGATGGACAATTAAATTGGTGATCAACATGTTGGAAAGAAATGACGAAAAGGAATAATTTGTTCAGCAGTTGTCAAAACAAATAAATTGAAGGGTATTGCAACAAGCAGTTTAAAAAATATTGAAAAATGAATTGAAAAAAACGATACGTAAAATTTACTTTCCTTATAATTTGAAAAAAAAATCAGAGATATGTGGTTGAAAAATCGAAATTGAATAAAAAGAGATCAAAAACCCTTCTCTTAGCAATGTTTTAAACATAGCTTTTAAGTGATTTTACAAATGTTCACAATAAAAAAATATTTTTTTAGCGACAATATTTTTCCCCTGGCTATTTCGAGTAAAAATTTCGAAGAAGAAAGGTAAATCAAAGCTTGGAATTATTTTTAAATTCACCATTGCATTACAATTTTAATTTAGGCAATATGCAAAATTTGGCATCAGGTTAGATTAAAAATTTTGGAAACATTAAACAACATTAAACAAATGTTGTTAGTGTGTTAACCTTTTTCCCTAATACAGTTAAAGAGGATTGAAACAAAAAATAAACAAAAGAAACACACTTTATTCAATTATTCCAGTTATGAAATCACTCACAACACAAATTCAAACAAGATATCAAAAGATGAAAATAAAAATTTTTAGCCCTTGTATCGAAAAGTATCACTGCTCAAATTTGATATTTTTGGTAGAGAAAAGTAGGCCGATTCGTCGTTCAAAAGCGATAGAAAAAGTAAATAGTTTAACGACTGCACTGCCAAAAAAATCTAAAAATTAAAATTTTCACTAAAAAAATTGTACAATTTATTGTAAACAATTTAAAATGTTTATAATGTATATTGTATATTTTTGTATTTTCAATCAAATAAAGCACACTAAGAAGTTTTGCAAATTTTAAATATTAGGACAACAGAAACTATAAGAAATAAAATATTTTCAGAGACTAACAGACATATTGAATATTTTCGATAGTAGCAAAACTGTAATAATGCTTAAAGAATTTTTTAATACTTTTTGATTCCAAATCCTCCTTCCTCCTTGACCTGAACCAGATCAAAAGAACAGAAACTTTAAATAAATTTGTACCATTCTAAATTATTTAAAAAAACTACAGTCATGCCCCGGTATAGCACCGCATATGGGGGATGCAAAATCGAGGCGTGCATAACCGAGATACAGAGCTTATGGGATTTTGGCTATATGCCCTAGTAACATTTTTAAACTTACAGGTTTTATCATGGTTCTGAAAACCCTCATACGGCCTAAAAAGGCTTTTATGGCCTACTTAAAGCCTAAAATGCTACTAGGGTGGGAGACATTGGCTTAAACGTACGAAAAATCATGCAAGCATAAAAAATTATAGTGTTTTCGAATCGGAATGATGTCAGCTATTCATTAAAATTATTATTTCATGAAAGTTTTCACAAAAATACGTATTTTTTTGTATTTCGAAAATGCATTTGTTTTTCTCTAAAGAAACCAAAAATATATTGTTATTGCATTATGGGTATCAAATGATCAGTTTTTTCATACATTTTGGATGTAATTACAACATATTTGGAAAACACTCCAAATTTTCACAAAACTACGTCTTTTCGAAAAAAAATACTCTAAATTTCAATTTTTACAATATGGGTATCAAACGATCGGGATTATTTCAAACATTTCGAATGTTATAACAACATTTTTTGAAAATACTCAAAATTTTCACAAAACTACGTTTTTTCGAAAAAAAAAACTCAAAATATCCGTTTTTACAATTTGGGAGTCAAACGATCGCGGTTTCTTGATACATTTCGCATGTAATAACAATATTTTTTTGAAAATACTCAAAATTTTCACAATACTACGTATTTTTGTAAAACTTTTCAAATTTCAGTTTTTAAAATATGGGTATCAAATATTCAAGACTTTTTCATACATTTCGAATGTAATAACAATATTTTCTGAAAATACTTCAAATTTTCACAAAATTACGTATTTTCGAAAAATTAACTTAAAATTTCCGTTTTTACAATGTGGGTATCAAACGATCGGGATTTTTTCAAACATTTCGAATATAATAACAATATTTTTTGAAAATATTAAAAAATTTCACTAAACTACATTTTTTCGAAAAAAATACTCAAAATATCAATTTTAAAAATATGGTCATCAAACGATCGGGATTTTTTCATACATTTCGAATGTAATAACAATATTTTTTGAAAATACTCAAAATTTTCACAAAACTATGTGTTTTTGAAAAAAATACACAAAATTTCAGTTTTTACAATGTGGGTATCAAACGATCGGGATTCTTTCATACATTTTGAAAGTAATTAAACAATGAAAATAATTAAATTTTTCACAAAACTACGTATTTCTGGATAAAAAAATTTGATTTTTTGATACCCATATTGTAAAAACTGAAATTTTGAAAAGTTTTACAAAAATACGTAGTTTTGTGAAAATTTTTAGTATTTTCAAAAAATATTGTTATTATATTCGAAATGTATGAAAAAATCCCGATCGTTTGATGACCACATTGTAAAAACTGAAATTTTGAGAAGTTTTTCTAAAATACGTAGTTTTGTGAAAATTTTCAGTATTTTCATTTTTTTTTATTTTATTCGAAATGTATGAAAAATCTCGATCGTTTGATACCCACGTTGTAAAAACGGAAATTTGAGTATTTTTTCGGAAACACGTAGTTTTGTGAAAATTTTGTGTATTTCAAAGAATATTGTTATAACATTCGAAATGTATCAAAAAATCCCGATCGTTTGACACCCACATTGTAAAAACGGAAATTTTGAGTATTTTATTCGAAAATTCGTAGTTTTGTGAAAATTTTGAGTATTTTCAAAAATTGTTGTTATTAAATTCGAAATGTATGAAAAAATCCCGATCGATAGATACGCATATTGTAAAAATTGATATTTTGAGTATTTTTTTTCGAAAAAATGTAGTTTTGTGAAAATTTGGAGTATTTTCTAAAAATGTTTTTATTACATCCAAAATGTTTGAAAAACCCTGATCATTTGATACCCCTAATGCAACAACAATATACTTTTGGATTCTTTACATTTTCGAAATACAGGAAAAATACGTATTTTTGTGAAAATTTTCATGAAATAATAATTTTAATGGATAACTGACACCATCCCGATTCCAAAACACTATAATTTTTTGATGTTTGCATGATTTTTCATACGATTTAAGCCAATGTCTACCATATAGCCAAAAACCCATAAGCTCTGTGCTTCAGTTAAGCACTGGGCCGTGCTTAACCGAGGCAGCTGAACGGTGCAAAGCCGGGGCAGTGAAAAACCGAGGCGTGCAAAACCGAGGCATGACTGTAATAAAATTACAAATTTTTTGATGAAAATGCAAAAATTTGCAATTTATAGAATAGTTATGAGATTCAGTTAATTTGTTTATTTTTGTTTAATAAGGTGATAAATTCCCCAACAATTTTATCTAGCCCGTTTTGAAAAAAAAAATTATTGAGGATGAGATCAAAATTTATCAAATTTATTGCAAAGAATCGAAATTTTAAAAATATATTAGGCGTCATCCATAAAGTATGTCACGCTCTAGGGGGGGGGGGGGAAGTGTGACATTGCGTGTTATGAGTATAGGAAAAGCGTGACAAAGTGAGGAAGGGGGGTAAATTTTGGCTGATTTTAGCGTGACGTACTTTATGGATGAAGCCTTATGTTTGCAATTTTAGAAAGTTTTTCGCATTTTTCTTTCTCTTAGTAATCCCTCAGTTAACAAAACTAATTGCTTCAAAATGAAATATGATGTAACACACTGATCAAGGGAACTCCAAAACTCTGTTATGTAGTAGTAATTTTGAGATTTTGACCCAGAAGGAGGGTAACCGTATAAATTAGAGCAACACATGTCTCATGGTGAGAAACATTGGAAAGTGATAAACATTGAATAAAGAATTAGCGAAAAAATGTGCACTGTATTCCGCCGGGGAATTGAACCCCGTTCTATCTCATACCGTGAGAACGCATCACCGATCTGCCAACGGAACCAAACCACCGTGCTGAGAGGCGACCTCTTAGAACGTGATCTGTTTCTACTGGGTAATCGTATGACATTTGTTCCATGTCTCCGACGCAACCATAACACCAATTCTTTCGCTCTTCTATCATGTCAACTTCTCTCTCTTTCCAGTGGCTCTCCGAAATCCTTGTGGATCAAGTATATTTTTAGAAGCATTTGTGTCGTTGTCATTTTGTGAATACTGAACACCTCGACCCAAATGCGACTTAGTTATTTTATTGTTACATGATTATTCACCAATAAAACCAAATTGAATTGTTTTGAATCTTGTATAACTGCAATTTTCTTTTGGTTATCTTTGAACAATACTGGCAAATTTACTTAAAAACAAGTAAAATAATCAAACCTAAAATTTTCCAAAACTTCAAGAGTTTCTTTTCCCATATTTTGGACATTAATATAGTATTTATGAATAAAAAATATTATAAAATTGAGAACAAGCACCATTTAATTTTTTTTTAAATTGCTTATTTTAAAAGTAATTTCTCTTTTTGATACGATCAGATTAAAACCCAGTTAAGTATGACCATTTCAAACTTTTTTGAAGAAAAAAATACACATTTCTTTTTCAGAATCCGAATCTGTTCACATTTTCACATTTCAGTTGGCTAAATGATTAGGATTATATTTGCTCATATTGAAAGTTGTTATCAGTGTTGTTCACCATTGTACACAATCCTCCCTTCCTCCCTAATCCTTGTTGCCAAACAGATACCAACCTGTCAACTTGTATTGTCATCTCCTGTGTACATAATCCAGCTCAAAATTTTTGGACGGTTCAGATTATTTCCATCAGGCCACCCAAAGAGTTGACCTGTCGAAGTCTCCCCCCCCCCCTCCGATCATCCCAAAAACTGCACTTAGCTGCACACTTTTCGATCATAATCACAAAGCACAACTCGACTACTGGCGCGCTGCTGCTTCTGCTGGAGAGACGATATCCATTTCGAGCTCCAACGAGCAAAGAAGATTATTTTTTCCAGTGAATTGAACCTCAACATTTCTCATCGTCTGCGCTCCGGTTTCAAGACTTTCCACGATGTCCACTTTTGCAAACTTTGGCAGTGATGCCAAAGTTCATGAAAATTCTTCAAACTTTGTTTCACCAAAGCTGGCAACTCTGGCTGGCACGTGCAGCTGATCCAGAACTTTCTCAGCAGATTGCAGCGTTTCAGAAGTCCAAGTCACCACCGGATGAGCCGATTATCGGGCTTAGTCCCCAGCACAGTTCTTTGAGCACACTCCAAAAAGCATTTCGACCGCTGTTGCACTTCTCAGGATTCAAAACAAAACACTAGATTTCGACTTGAACTTGCGAACTAAAGGATGATGATGAAGATGATTATCCTCATCCTGCTCGTCCTGGCACGCCGCGGCGGCTCTGCTCATAAGCAGATGGATGAACTGAGCCGGCCTGGCCTGCGAGGGCTTCTATTTATAAATTATTCTAGTCATACTCAAAGTATCGGATCGGTGAGCTTAAGGAGTTGGGCTGCATGCAGGATA